>NW_027455384.1:0-38065 GCF_040206685.1 Ascaphus truei
TGGAGAAGATCCAGACTAAGCTGGAGGAGACTCAGGCCCTGCTGAAGAAGAAAGAGAAGTAAGAGCCTGACTAAGGAGTGCTGAGGGGGGCAGCCATATTTAAAGGGGTGGTACCAAGGTATTCTAATGTTTTAAGTATGGAGAGCCCATATTTACTAAAAGCTGCTATTCCCGAAGATACCTTCCGGTGTCACTTTAATGGGCCATAAGGTGTCTTATGTAATTGCAGCACTTAATAAATATGGGCCTAAATCTGGGTGTTAGATGGATTTGAATATGTGAAGTCCGTTTGTGAACATGGTGAGCGGAGAGAGACTTGGGATGGGCTTTATTTCCTACGCTCCTACCTTTTGTGTGATATCCCCGGGCTTTATTTCCTACGGCTCCTTCCTTGTGTGTGATATCCCCGGGCTTTATTTCCTACGCTCCTACCTTTTGTTTGATATCCCCGGGCTTTATTTCCTACGGCTCCTTCCTTGTGTGTGATATCCCCGGGCTTTATTTCCTACGGCTCCTTCCTTGTGTGTGATATCCCCGGGCTTTATTTCCTATGCTCCTTCCTTGTGTGTGATATCCCCGGGGCTTTATTTCCTGCGGCTCCTTCCTTGTGTGTGATATCCCCGGGCTTTATTTCCTACGCTCCTTCCTTGTGTGTGATATCCCTGGGCTTTATTTCCTACGCTCCTTCCTTGTGTGTGATATCCCCGGGCTTTATTTCCTACGCTCCTTCCTTGTGTGTGATATCCCCGGGCTTTATTTCCTACGCTCCTTCCTTGTGTGTGATATCCCCGGGCTTTATTTCCTACGGCTCCTTCCTTGTGTGTGATATCCCCGGGCTTTATTTCCTACGGCTCCTTTCTTTTGTGTGATATCCCGGGGCTTTATTTACTACAGCTCCTTCCTTGTGTGTGATATCCCTGGGCTTTATTTCCTACAGCTCCTTCCTTCTGTGTGATATCCCTGGGCTTTATTTCCTACGCTCCTTCCTTCTGTGTGATATCCCTGGGCTTTATTTCCTACAGCTCCTTCCTTCTGTGTGATATCCGGTGCTTTATTTCCTGCGGCTCCTTCCTTGTGTGTGATATCCCCGGGCTTTATTTCCTACGGCTCCTTCCTTGTGTGATATTCCCGGGCTTTATTTCCTACGCTCCTTCCTTGTCTGTGATATCCCCAGGCTTTATTTCCTACAGCTCCTTCCTTGTGTGTGATATCTCCGGGCTTTATTTCCTACGGCTCCTTCCTTGTGTGTGATATCCCCGGGCTTTATTTCCTACATCTCCTTCCTTCTGTGTGATATCCCTGGGCTTTATTTCCTACGCTCCTTCCTTCTGTGTGATATCCCTGGGCTTTATTTCCTACAGCTCCTTCCTTCTGTGTGATATCCGGTGCTTTATTTCCTGCGGCTCCTTCCTTGTGTGTGATATCCCCGGGCTTTATTTCCTACGGCTCCTTCCTTGTGTGATATCCCCGGGGCTTTATTTCCTACGCTCCTTCCTTGTGTGTGATATCCCTGGGCTTTATTTCCTACGGCTCCTTCCTTTTGTGTGATATCCCCGGGGCTTTATTTCCTACGCTCCTTCCTTGTGTGTGATATCCCTGGGCTTTATTTCCTACGCTCCTTCCTTGTGTGTGATATCCCCGGGCTTTATTTCCTACGCTCCTTCCTTGTGTGTGATATCCCCGGGCTTTATTTCCTACGCTCCTTCCTTGTGTGTGATATCCCGGGCTTTATTTCCTACGCTCCTTCCTTGTGTGTGATATCCCCGGGCTTTATTTCCTACGCTCCTTCCTTGTGTGTGATATCCCCGGGCTTTATTTCCTATGGCTCCTTCCTTGTGTGTGTGATATCCCCGGGCTTTATTTCCTACGGCTCCTTCCTTGTGTGTGATATCCCCGGGCTTTATTTCCTACGCTCCTTCCTTGTGTGTGATATCCCGGGGCTTTATTTCCTACGCTCCTTCCTTGTGTGTGATATCTCCGGGCTTTATTTCCTACGCTCCTTCCTTGTGTGTGATATCCCGGGCTTTATTTCCTACGGCTCCTTCCTTGTGTGTGATATCCCTGGGCTTTATTTCCTACGCTCCTTCCTTTTGTGTGATATCCCCGGGCTTTATTTCCTACGGCTCCTTCCTTGTGTGTGATATCCCCGGGCTTTATTTCCTATGCTCCTTCCTTGTGTGTGATATCCCCGGGGCTTTATTTCCTGCGGCTCCTTCCTTGTGTGTGATATCCCCGGGCTTTATTTCCTACGCTCCTTCCTTGTGTGTGATATCCCCGGGCTTTATTTCCTACGCTCCTTCCTTGTGTGTGATATCCCCGGGCTTTATTTCCTACGCTCCTTCCTTGTGTGTGATATCCCCGGGCTTTATTTCCTACGGCTCCTTCCTTGTGTGTGATATCCCCGGGCTTTATTTCCTACGGCTCCTTTCTTTTGTGTGATATCCCCGGGGCTTTATTTCCTACGCTCCTTCCTTGTGTGTGATATCCCTGGGCTTTATTTCCTACAGCTCCTTCCTTCTGTGTGATATCCGGTGCTTTATTTCCTGCGGCTCCTTCCTTGTGTGTGATATCCCCGGGCTTTATTTCCTACGGCTCCTTCCTTGTGTGATATTCCCGGGCTTTATTTCCTACGCTCCTTCCTTGTCTGTGATATCCCCGGGCTTTATTTCCTACAGCTCCTTCCTTGTGTGATATCCCTGGGCTTTATTTCCTACAGCTCCTTCCTTGTGTGTGATATCTCCGGGCTTTATTTCCTACGGCTCCTTCCTTGTGTGTGATATCCCCGGGCTTTATTTCCTACGGCTCCTTCCTTGTGTGTGATATCCCCGGGCTTTATTTCCTACGCTCCTTCCTTGTGTGTGATATCTCCGGGCTTTATTTCCTACGGCTCCTTCCTTGTGTGTGATATCCCCGGGCTTTATTTCCTACGCTCCTTCCTTGTCTGTGATATCCCCGGGCTTTATTTCCTACGCTCCTTCCTTGTGTGATATCCCTGGGCTTTATTTCCTACAGCTCCTTCCTTGTGTGTGATATCTCCGGGCTTTATTTCCTACGGCTCCTTCCTTGTGTGTGATATCCCCGGGCTTTATTTCCTACGGCTCCTTCCTTGGGTGTGATATCCCCGGGCTTTATTTCCTACGGCTCCTTCCTTGTGTGTGATATCCCGGGGCTTTATTTCCTGCGGCTCCTTCCTTGTGTGTGATATCCCTGGGCTTTATTTCCTACGCTCCTTCCTTGTGTGTGGTATCCCCGGGCTTTATTTCCTACGGCTCCTTCCTTGTGTGTGATATCCCCGGGCTTTATTTCCTACGGCTCCTTCCTTGTGTGTGATATCCCGGGGCTTTATTTCCTACAGCTCCTTCCTTGTGTGTGATATCCCTGGGCTTTATTTCCTGCGGCTCCTTCCTTGTGTGTGATATCCCGGGCTTTATTTCCTACTCTCCTTCCTTGTGTGTGATATCCCCGGGCTTTATTTCCTACGCTCATTCCTTGTGTGTGATATCCCCGGGGCTTTATTTCCTACGGCTCCTTCCTTTTGTGTGATATCCCCGGGCTTTATTTCCTACGCTCCTTCCTTGTGTGTGATATCCCGGGCTTTATTTCCTGCGGCTCCTTCCTTGTGTGTGTGATATCCCCGGGCTTTATTTCCTGCGGCTCCTTCCTTGTGTGTGATATCCCCGGGGCTTTATTTCCTACGCTCCTTCCTTGTGTGTGATATCCCCGGGCTTTATTTCCTACGGCTCCTTACTTGTGTTTTATATCCCCGGGCTTTATTTCCTACGCTCCTTCCTTGTGTGTGATATCCCCGGGCTTTATTTCCTGCGGCTCCTTCCTTGTGTGTGATATCCCCGGGCTTTATTTCCTACGGCTCCTTCCTTGTGTGTGATATCCCCGGGCTTTATTTCCTACTGCTCCTTCCTTGTGTGTGATATCCCTGGGCTTTATTTCCTACAGCTCCTTCCTTGTGTGTGATATCCCGGGGCTTTATTTCCTGCGGCTCCTTCCTTGTGTGTGATATCCCTGGGCTTTATTTCCTACGCTCCTTCCTTGTGTGTGATATCCCGGGCTTTATTTCCTGCGGCTCCTTCCTTGTGTGTGATATCCCCGGGCTTTATTTCCTACGGCTCCTTCCTTGTGTGTGATATCCCGGGCTTTATTTCCTACGCTCCTTCCTTGTGTGTGATATCCCCGGGCTTTATTTCCTACAACTCCTTCCTTGTGTGTGATATCCCCGGGCTTTATTTCCTACGGCTCCTTCCTTGTGTGTGATATCCCTGGGCTTTATTTCCTACGCTCCTTCCTTGTGTGTGATATCCCCGGGGCTTTATTTCCTACAACTCCTTCCTTGTGTGTGTGATATCCCCGGGCTTTATTTCCTACGCTCCTTCCTTGTGTGTGATATCCCGGGCTTTATTTCCTGCGGCTCCTTCCTTGTGTGTGATATCCCCGGGCTTTATTTCCTACGGCTCCTTACTTGTGTGTGATATCCCCGGGCTTTATTTCCTGCGGCTCCTTCCTTGTGTGTGATATCCCCGGGGCTTTATTTCCTACGGCTCCTTCCTTGTGTGATATCTGGGGGCTTTATTTCCTACAGCTCCTTCCTTGTGTGTGATATCCCGGGGCTTTATTTCCTACAGCTCCTTCCTTGTGTGTGATATCCCTGGGCTTTATTTCCTGCGGCTCCTTCCTTGTGTGTGATATCCCGGGCTTTATTTCCTACTCTCCTTCCTTGTGTGTGATATCCCCGGGCTTTATTTCCTACGCTCATTCCTTGTGTGTGATATCCCCGGGGCTTTATTTCCTACGGCTCCTTCCTTTTGTGTGATATCCCCGGGCTTTATTTCCTACGCTCCTTCCTTGTGTGTGATATCCCTGGGCTTTATTTCCTACAGCTCCTTCCTTGTGTGTGATATCCCTGGGCTTTATTTCCTGCGGCTCCTTCCTTGTGTGTGATATCCCGGGCTTTATTTCCTACTCTCCTTCCTTGTGTGTGATATCCCCGGGCTTTATTTCCTACGCTCATTCCTTGTGTGTGATATCCCCGGGGCTTTATTTCCTACGGCTCCTTCCTTGTGTGTGATATCCCTGGGCTTTATTTCCTACGCTCCTTCCTTGTGTGTGATATCCCGGGCTTTATTTCCTGCGGCTCCTTCCTTGTGTGTGTGATATCCCCGGGCTTTATTTCCTGCGGCTCCTTCCTTGTGTGTGATATCCCCGGGGCTTTATTTCCTACGCTCCTTCCTTGTGTGTGATATCCCCGGGCTTTATTTCCTACGGCTCCTTACTTGTGTTTTATATCCCCGGGCTTTATTTCCTACGCTCCTTCCTTGTGTGTGATATCCCCGGGCTTTATTTCCTACGGCTCCTTCCTTGTGTGTGTGATATCCCTGGGCTTTATTTCCTACGCTCCTTCCTTGTGTGTGTGATATCCCCGGGCTTTATTTCCTACGCTCCTTCCTTGTGTGTGATATCCCGGGCTTTATTTCCTGCGGCTCCTTCCTTGTGTGTGATATCCCCGGGCTTTATTTCCTACGGCTCCTTACTTGTGTGTGATATCCCCGGGCTTTATTTCCTACGCTCCTTCCTTGTGCGGGATATCCCCGGGCTTTATTTCCTGCGGCTCCTTCCTTGTGTGTGATATCCCGGGCTTTATTTCCTACGGCTCCTTCCTTGTGTGTGATATCCCTGGGCTTTATTTCCTACGCTCCTTCCTTGTGTGATATCCCCTGGGCTTTATTTCCTACTGCTCCTTCCTTGTGTGTGATATCCCTGGGCTTTATTTCCTACAGCTCCTTCCTTGTGTGTGATATCCCGGGGCTTTATTTCCTGCGGCTCCTTCCTTGTGTGTGATATCCCTGGGCTTTATTTCCTACGCTCCTTCCTTGTGTGTGATATCCCGGGCTTTATTTCCTGCGGCTCCTTCCTTGTGTGTGATATCCCCGGGCTTTATTTCCTACGGCTCCTTCCTTGTGTGTGATATCCCGGGCTTTATTTCCTACGCTCCTTCCTTGTGTGTGATATCCCCGGGCTTTATTTCCTACGCTCCTTCCTTGTGTGTGATATCCCCGGGCTTTATTTCCTACGCTCCTTCCTTGTGTGTGATATCCCCGGGCTTTATTTCCTACAGCTCCTTCCTTGTGTGTGATATCCCCGGGCTTTATTTCCTACTCTCCTTCCTTGTGTGTGTGATATCCCCGGGCTTTATTTCCTACGCTCCTTCCTTGTGTGTGATATCCCCGGGCTTTATTTCCTACACTCCTTCCTTGTGTGTGATATCCCCGGGCTTTATTTCCTACAACTCCTTCCTTGTGTGTGATATCCCCGGGCTTTATTTCCTACGGCTCCTTCCTTGTGTGTGATATCCCCGGGCTTTATTTCCTACGGCTCCTTCCTTGTGTGTGATATCCCTGGGCTTTATTTCCTACAACTCCTTCCTTGTGTGTGTGATATCCCCGGGCTTTATTTCCTACGCTCCTTCCTTGTGTGTGATATCCCGGGCTTTATTTCCTGCGGCTCCTTCCTTGTGTGTGATATCCCCGGGCTTTATTTCCTACGGCTCCTTACTTGTGTGTGATATCCCCGGGCTTTATTTCCTGCGGCTCCTTCCTTGTGTGTGATATCCCCGGGGCTTTATTTCCTACGGCTCCTTCCTTGTGTGTGATATCCCCGGGCTTTATTTCCTACTGCTCCTTCCTTGTGTGTGATATCCCTGGGCTTTATTTCCTACTGCTCCTTCCTTGTGTGTGATATCCCTGGGCTTTATTTCCTACAGCTCCTTCCTTGTGTGTGATATCCCGGGCTTTATTTCCTGCGGCTCCTTCCTTGTGTGTGATATCCCCGGGCTTTATTTCCTACGGCTCCTTACTTGTGTGTGATATCCCCGGGCTTTATTTCCTGCGGCTCCTTCCTTGTGTGTGATATCCCCGGGGCTTTATTTCCTGCGGCTCCTTCCTTGTGTGTGATATCCCTGGGCTTTATTTCCTACGCTCCTTCCTTGTGTGTGATATCCCGGGCTTTATTTCCTGCGGCTCCTTCCTTGTGTGTGATATCCCCGGGCTTTATTTCCTACGGCTCCTTCCTTGTGTGTGATATCCCGGGCTTTATTTCCTACGGCTCCTTCCTTGTGTGTGATATCCCGGGCTTTATTTCCTGCGGCTCCTTCCTTGTGTGTGATATCCCCGGGCTTTATTTCCTACGCTCCTTCCTTGTGTGTGATATCCCCGGGCTTTATTTCCTACAGCTCCTTCCTTGTGTGTGATATCCCCGGGCTTTATTTCCTACTCTCTTTCCTTGTGTGTGTGATATCCCCGGGCTTTATTTCCTACGCTCCTTCCTTGTGTGTGATATCCCCGGGCTTTATTTTCTTCTCCTTCCTTGTGTGTGATATCCCCGGGCTTTATTTCCTACAACTCCTTCCTTGTGTGTGATATCCCCGGGCTTTATTTCCTACGGCTCCTTCCTTGTGTGTGATATCCCTGGGCTTTATTTCCTACAACTCCTTCCTTGTGTGATATCCCTGGGCTTTATTTCCTACGGCTCCTTCCTTGTGTGTGATATCCCCGGGCTTTATTTCCTACAGCTCCTTCCTTGTGTGTGATATCCCTGGGCTTTATTTCCTACAACTCCTTCCTTGTGTGTGATATCCCCGGGCTTTATTTCCTACGGCTCCTTCCTTGTGTGTGATATCCGCGGGCTTTATTTCCTACGGCTCCTTCCTTTTGTGTGATATCCCTGGGCTTTATTTCCTACAGCTCCTTCCTTGTGTGATATCCCGGGCTTTATTTCCTACAGCTCCTTCCTTGTGTGTGATATCCCCGGGCTTTATTTCCTACGGCTCCTTCCTTGTGTGTGATATCCCCGGGCTTTATTTCCTACGCTCCTTCCTTGTGTGTGATATCCCCGGGCTTTATTTCCTACGGCTCCTTCCTTTTGTGTGATATCCCCAGGCTTTATTTCCTGCGGCTCCTTCCTTGTGTGTGATATCCCCGGGGCTTTATTTCCTACGCTCCTTCCTTGTGTGTGATATCCCCGGGCTTTATTTCCTACTCTCCTTCCTTGTGTGTGATATCCCCGGGCTTTATTTCCTACGCTCCTTCCTTGTGTGTGATATCCCCGGGCTTTATTTCCTACGCTCCTTCCTTCTGTGTGATATCCCCGGGCTTTATTTCCTACGCTCCTTCCTTGTGTGTGATATCCCTGGGCTTTATTTCCTACGGCTCCTTCCTTTTGTGTGATATCCCGGGCTTTATTTCCTACAGCTCCTTCCTTGTGTTTGATATCCCCGGGCTTTATTTCCTACGCTCCTTCCTTGTGTGTGATATCCCTGGGCTTTATTTCCTACGCTCCTTCCTTGTGTGTGATATCCCCGGGCTTTATTTCCTACGGCTCCTTCCTTTTGTGTGATATCCCGGGCTTTATTTCCTGCGGCTCCTTCCTTGTGTGTGTGATATCCCGGGGCTTTATTTCCTGCGGCTCCTTCCTTGTGTGTGATATCCCGGGCTTTATTTCCTACGCTCCTTCCTTGTGTGTGATATTCCCGGGCTTTATTTCCTACGCTCCTTCCTTGTGTGTGATATCCCCGGGCTGTATTTCCTGCGGCTCCTTCCTTGTGTGTGATATCCCTGGGCTTTATTTCCTACAGCTCCTTCCTTGTGTGTGATATCCCGGGGCTTTATTTCCTACGGCTCCTTCCTTGTGTGATATCCCCTGGCTTTATTTCCTGCGGCTCCTTCCTTGTGTGTGTGATATCCCCGGGCTTTATTTCCTACGGCTCCTTCCTTGTGTGATATCCCGGGGCTTTATTTCCTACGGCTCCTTCCTTGTGTGATATCCCCGGGGCTTTATTTCCTACAGCTCCTTCCTTGTGTGTGATATCCCTGGGCTTTATTTCCTGCGGCTCCTTCCTTGTGTGTGATATCCCCGGGCTTTATTTCCTACGCTCCTTCCTTTTGTGTGATATCTGGGGGCTTTATTTCCTACTCTCCTTCCTTGTGTGTGATATCCCCGGGGATTTATTTCCTACGCTCCTTCCTTGTGCGTGATATCCCCGGGCTTTATTTCCTACGCTCCTTCCTTGTGTGTGATATCCCCGGGCTTTATTTCCTACTCTCCTTCCTTGTGTGTGATATCCCCGGGCTTTATTTCCTACGGCTCCTTCCTTTTGTGTGATATCCCGGGGCTTTATTTCCTACAGCTCCTTCCTTGTGTGTTATCCCCAGGCTTTATTTCCTGCGGCTCCTTCCTTGTGTGTGTGATATCCCCGGGCTTTATTTCCTGCGGCTCCTTCCTTGTGTGTGATATCTCCGGGCTTTATTTCCTACTCTCCTTCCTTGTGTGATATCCCCAGGCTTTATTTCCTGCGGCTCCTTCCTTGTGTGTGTGATATCCCCGGGCTTTATTTCCTACGCTCCTTCCTTGTGCGGGATATCCCCGGGCTTTATTTCCTACTCTCCTTCCTTGTGTGTGATATCCCCGGGCTTTATTTCCTACGGCTCCTTCCTTGTGTGTGATATCCCCGGGCTTTATTTCCTACTCTCCTTCCTTGTGTGTGATATCCCCGGGGCTTTATTTCCTACGGCTCCTTCCTTGTGTGTGATATCCCCGGGGCTTTATTTCCTACGCTCCTTCCTTGTGCGGGATATCCCCGGGCTTTATTTCCTACTCTCCTTCCTTGTGTGTGATATCCCCGGGCTTTATTTCCTACTCTCCTTCCTTGTGTGTGATATCCCCGGGGCTTTATTTCCTACGGCTCCTTCCTTGTGTGTGATATCCCCGGGGCTTTTTTTCCTACGCTCCTTCCTTGTGCGGGATATCCCCGGGCTTTATTTCCTACTCTCCTTCCTTGTGTGTGATATCCCTGGGCTTTATTTCCTACTCTCCTTCCTTGTGTGTGATATCCCCGGGGCTTTATTTCCTACGGCTCCTTCCTTGTGTGTGATATCCCCGGGGCTTTATTTCCTACGCTCCTTCCTTGTGCGGGATATCCCCGGGCTTTATTTCCTACTCTCCTTCCTTGTGTGTGATATCCCCGGGCTTTATTTCCTACGCTCCTTCCTTGTGTGTGATATCCCCGGGGCTTTATTTCCTACAGCTCCTTCCTTGTGTGTGATATCCCTGGGCTTTATTTCCTACAGCTCCTTCCTTGTGTGTGATATCCCCGGGCTTTATTTCCTACGGCTCCTTCCTTGTGTGTGATATCCCTGGGCTTTATTTCCTACTCTCCTTCCTTGTGTGTGATATCCCCGGGCTTTATTTCCTACAGCTCCTTCCTTGTGTGTGATATCCCCGGGCTTTATTTCCTACGACTCCTTCCTTCTGTGTGATTTCCCCGGGCTTTATTTCCTACGCTCCTTCCTTGTGTGTGATATCCCGGGGCTTTATTTCCTACGGCTCCTTCCTTGTGTGATATCCCCGGGGCTTTATTTCCTACGGCTCCTTCCTTGTGTGTGATATCCCCGGGCTTTATTTCCTACGCTCCTTCCTTGTGTGATATCCCCGGGGCTTTATTTCCTACGCTCCTTCCTTGTGTGTGATATCCCCGGGCTTTGTTTCCTACGCTCCTTCCTTGTGTGTGATATCCCCGGGCTTTATTTCCTACGGCTCCTTCCTTGTGTGTGATATCCCCGGGCTTTATTTCCTACAGCTCCTTCCTTGTGTGTGATATCCCCGGGCTTTATTTCCTACGGCTCCTTTCTTTTGTGTGATATCCCGGGGCTTTATTTCCTACGCTCCTTCCTTGTGTGATATCCCCGGGGCTTTATTTCCTACGGCTCCTTCCTTGTGTGATATCCCCAGGCTTTATTTCCTACGCTCCTTCCTTGTGTGTGATATCCCCGGGCTTTATTTCCTACGACTCCTTCCTTCTGTGTGATTTCCGGTGCTTTATTTCCTGCGGCTCCTTCCTTGTGTGTGATATCCCCGGGCTTTATTTCCTACGGCTCCTTCCTTGTGTGATATCCCCGGGCTTTATTTCCTACAGCTCCTTCCTTGTGTGATATCCCCGGGGCTTTATTTCCTACGCTCCTTCCTTGTGTGATATCCCCGGGCTTTATTTCCTACGCTCCTTCCTTGTGTGTGATATCCCCGGGCTTTATTTCCTACGGCTCCTTCCTTGTGTGTGTGATATCCCCGGGCTTTATTTCCTACGGCTCCTTCCTTGTGTGTGATATCCCCGGGGCTTTATTTCCTGCGCTCCTTCCTTGTGTGTGATATCCCCGGGCTTTATTTCCTACGGCTCCTTCCTTCTGTGTGATATCCCCGGGCTTTATTTCCTACGCTCCTTCCTTCTGTGTGGTATCCCTGTGTGTTCAGCGAGAGTTTGCACAGTCAGTGCCCCCTTGTGTTCCCCTTACCGCCTCTCTGATGAGCACAGGGTGGGGTACCGGCAGAGAGAAGTCTTGATTGACAAACACTGCCCCTATCCAAAGGTCAGAGAGAATATAATGTGTTCTTCATTTCTGAAAAGCAGCCAAATCTTTGCTTTAAATTAGAAAATGAAATGGTTACGTTCCTTGCAGCTGCCGGGGATTGCATCTTGAGGGGTTCATTAGAGATCCACCAAAGCGGCAGCTTGAAAATCCCCGACGGCCGATATACTGATATAGCATTCGCTATCGCACCCGTTACCGCAATCGCGCTTTTTACCTGGTGATTTGCCATACAATTCAATGGAGCCGCGAGTTGCTAAGCGCCACACGCCAATGATGTTCAATAACGTCTGCTACCTGTGTATTATACGCCCCTTAGTGTTCTGAATGTCCTGAACAAAAGTATAGGCGTATATTGGCACGTGCTTTCTCTCCGCCTCCTTCGTCCGAGAGGTGACGGTAACGGGTGGCAGTGCCGTGCCGGCACGGGGGGGGAGGGGGGGTCATCACATCTGCTTCAAGTTTAGTTTTTTGTTGGTTCACATAGCACCATTCTGCTGCATCCATTTACGTCCCCCATGCACATGTCCTCAGGTTATTCCCTTAGATCAGAGGTGCGCAAATTGGGGGGCACGAGATTTATTTAGGGGGGTGGCGCGGCGGCCTCTGTAACTCACCTGAATTCAGCCGGCTTCGGGCAACACAGCGTCAAATGATATCGCGGGGTCACATGATGTGACGTCATATGATCCCGCGGCATCATTTCACGCCGGACTAAAGGGGGGCGCGACACTGGGGGAGGGCAGGCAGGGGGCGCAGTGCAGAAAGTTTGCGCACCCCTGCGGCTTAGATGACAATACAGAGAAGGTGTTGCAATGTGAAAGCTATCCTTTCTACTTCCCATTCTGCTCCTGTGTGTGCAGGGAGTTTGAGGAGACCATGGACGCCCTGCAGGCGGACATTGACCAGCTGGAGTCAGAGAAGGCCGAGCTCAGGCAGCGGCTCAACAACCAGTCTAAGCGCACCATCGATGGGCTACGTGGGGCTCCGGCATCCGGCGTGGCATCTATAGTCTCCGGCATCGCAGGAGGTGAGTATGACAGACCAGGCCATGAGGCCAGGGCACGAGCCTCACTGCTCTAAACCTTCGTGCTGACCGGTGTGGGCTGGCCGGTGTGGGCTGGCCGGTGTGGGCTGGCCGGTGTGGGCTGGCGTACTATGACTGAGTACTATGGATGCTTTTCTTTCTGTGCATCTTCTAAGGTTTCTTAAAAGGGGACACGCATGGCCACTAAGTGGCGGTACTAACCCACATGCATGCCTTAAGGTGCCGTAAAATAACTTGTGGCCCATTCAAGTAAATGTCGTATGGCACCATAAAGGGCCTTGGGATTGGCCAGTGAGGTGCTTTGGGACTGGCCAGTGACGGGCCTTGGGATTGGCCAGTGAGATACCTTGGGATTGGCCAGTGAGGGGCCTCGGGATTGGCCAGTGAGGGGCCTTGGGATTGGCCAGTGAGATACCTTAGGATTGGCCAGTGAGGGGCCTCGGGATTGGCCAGTGAGGGGCCTCGGGATTGGCCAGTGAGGGGCCTCGGGATTGGCCAGTGAGGGGCCTCGGGATTGGCCAGTGAGGGGCCTCGGGATTGGCCAGTGAGGGGCCTCGGGATTGGCCAGTGAGGTGCTTTGGGACTGGCCAGTGACGGGCCTTGGGATTGGCCAGTGAGATACCTTGGGATTGGCCAGTGAGGGGCCTCGGGATTGGCCAGTGAGGGGCCTCGGGATTGGCCAGTGAGGGGCCTCGGGATTGGCCAGAGAGGGGCCACGGTATTGGCCAGTGAGGGGCCACGGGATTAGCACGTTTAAATGGCCCCTCCATGTGCTTATTTAAATTGAGACTGTAAGCTGTTCGGGAGAGGGACTCCTTTTCCTAATGTTTGCTCCTATGTCTGAAACCCTTATTCCCACGGTCTCCTATGATTATGTCCCGTGTATCACTGCTCTGGAGAGCCATGTACATGGCTGGTGCTGTACAAATAAACACATACATGTACACAGCACTGATCTTGATATGTGCAGTTTAGACACAGGGTTTGATTCTGAGCCGGGGACCTGTGTAAAACGAGGACAGTGTGGGGTCTGGTTCAGGTGGAGACACAAAGAGGCTCGGTCATAAAAATATCTGAATTTAGGGCAATAAAGGACCTTCCAGAACATCACGGAAAAGGCTTTTAGAGATCTGGGCCGTGGCTTCCGGACATGGGTGACTAGTACTTGCATGTTTGCTAGAGAGAGGGGATACTTTATGCTAAATGACTTATTGAGGCCACAGAGTCGGAGTATATGTACATTAGGTCATTACCTGATACAGTGATCGTAACATTCAAGTGTTACCCAGCGTGTTACTGTATTTTCACTGGTAGGCAACGGAATATACTTCAAGGGCCACAGAGCCCTCAAACGGGCTGCACATGACTGATGTATATTTATTTTTTGTGCACAGGCCGTGGGGAGCTTGCAGCTTAATAATACTGTCCCGCTCCTCTCCTTACACAGGGAACTAGTGTCCCGCTCCTCTCCTTACACAGGGAACTAGTGTCCCGCTCCTCCCCTTACACAGGGAGAACTAGTGTCCCGCTCCTCTCCTTACACAGGGAGAACTAGTGTCCCGCTCCTCTCCTTACACAGGGAACTAGTGTCCCGCTCCTCTCCTTACACAGGGAACTAGTGTCCCGCTCCTCTCATTACACAGGGAGAACTAGTGTCCCGCTCCTCTCCTTACACAGGGAACTAGTGTCCCGCTCCTCCCCTTACACAGGGAGAACTAGTGTCCCGCTCCTCTCCTTACACAGGGAACTAGTGTCCCGCTCCTCTCCTTACACAGGGAACTAGTGTCCCGCTCCTCTCCTTACACAGGGAGAACTAGTGTCCCACTCCTCTCCTTACACAGGGAACTAGTGTCCCGCTCCTCTCCTTACACAGGGAGAACTAGTGTCCCGCTCCTCTCCTTACACAGGGAGAACTAGTGTCCCGCTCCTCTCCTTACACAGGGAGAACTAGTGTCCCGCTCCTCTCCTTACACAGGGAGAACTATTGTCCCGCTCCTCTCCTTACACAGGGAACTAGTGTCCCGCTCCTCTCCTTACACAGGGAACTAGTGTCCCGCTCCTCTCCTTACACAGGGAGAACTAGTGTCCCGCTCCTCTCCTTACACAGGGAGAACTAGTGTCCCGCTCCTCTCCTTACACAGGGAGAACTAGTGTCCCGCTCCTCTCCTTACACAGGGAACTAGTGTCCCGCTCCTCTCCTTACACAGGGAGAACTAGTGTCCCGCTCCTCTCCTTACACAGGGAACTAGTGTCTCGCTCCTCTCCTTACACAGGGAACTAGTGTCCCGCTCCTCACCTTACACAGGGAACTAGTGTCCCGCTCCTCTCCTTACACAGGGAACTAGTGTCCCGCTCCTCTCCTTACACAGGGAGAACTAGTGTCCCGCTCCTCTCCTTACACAGGGAGAACTAGTGTCCCGCTCCTCTCCTTACACAGGGAACTAGTGTCCCGCCCCTCTCCTTACACAGGGAACTAGTGTCCCGCTCCTCTCCTTACACAGGGAACTAGTGTCCCGCTCCTCTCCTTACACAGGGAACTAGTGTCCCGCTCCTCTCCTTACACAGGGAACTAGTGTCCCGCTCCTCTCCTTACACAGGGAACTAGTGTCCCGCTCCTCACCTTACACAGGGAACTAGTGTCCCGCTCCTCTCCTTACACAGGGAACTAGTGTCCCGCTCCTCTCCTTACACAGGGAGAACTAGTGTCCCGCTCCTCTCCTTACACAGGGAGAACTAGTGTCCCGCTCCTCTCCTTACACAGGGAGAACTAGTGTCCCGCTCCTCTCCTTACACAGGGAACTAGTATCCGGCTCCTCTCCTTACACAGGGAACAAGTGTCCCGCTCCTCTCCTTACACAGGGAACTAGTGTCCCGCTCCTCTCCTTACACAGGGAGAACTAATGTCCCGCTCCTCTCCTTACACAGGGAACTAGTGTCCCTCTCCTCTCCTTACACAGGGAGAACTAGTGTCCCGCTCCTCTCCTTACACAGGGAACTAGTGTCCCGCTCCTCTCCTTACACAGGGAACTAGTGTCCCGCTCCTCTCCTTACACAGGGAGAACTAGTGTCCCGCTCCTCTCCTTACACAGGGAACTAGTGTCCCGCTCCTCTCCTTACACAGGGAGAACTAGTGTCCCGCTCCTCTCCTTACACAGGGAGAACTAGTGTCCCGCTCCTCTCCTTACACAGGGAACTAGTGTCCCGCTCCTCTCCTTACACAGGGAACTAGTGTCCCGCTCCTCTCCTTACACAGGGAGAACTAGTGTCCCGCTCCTCTCCTTACACAGGGAGAACTAGTGTCCCGCTCCTCTCCTTACACAGGGAGAACTAGTGTCCCGCTCCTCTCCTTACACAGGGAGAACTAGTGTCCCGCTCCTCTCCTTACACAGGGAGAACTAGTGTCCCGCTCCTCTCCTTACACAGGGAGAACTAGTGTCCCGCTCCTCTCCTTACACAGGGAACTAGTGTCCCGCTCCTCTCCTTACACAGGGAACTAGTGTCCCGCTCCTCTCCTTACACAGGGAGAAATAGTGTCCCGCTCCTCTCCTTACACAGGGAACTAGTGTCCCGCTCCTCTCCTTACACAGGGAACTAGTGTCCCGCTCCTCTCCTTACACAGGGAACTAGTGTCCCTCTCCTCTCCTTACACAGGGAACTAGTGTCCCGCTCCTCTCCTTACACAGGGAACTAGTGTCCCGCTCCTCTCCTTACACAGGGAACTAGTGTCCCGCTCCTCTCCTTACACAGGGAACTAGTGTCCCGCTCCTCTCCTTACACAGGGAACTAGTGTCCGGCTCCTCTCCTTACACAGGGAACTAGTGTCCCGCTCCTCTCCTTACACAGGGAGAACTAATGTCCCGCTCCTCTCCTTACACAGGGAACTAGTGTCCCGCTCCTCTCCTAACACAGGGAACTAGTGTCCCGCTCCTCTCCTTACACAGGGAACTAGTGTCCCGCTCCTCTCCT
The DNA here is from genome assembly GCF_040206685.1 of Ascaphus truei. NCBI lineage: Eukaryota > Metazoa > Chordata > Amphibia > Anura > Ascaphidae > Ascaphus > Ascaphus truei. Next base: position 16,441 of record NW_027455384.1, read on the forward strand.
TACACAGGGAACTAGTGTCCCGCTCCTCTCCTTACACAGGGAACTAGTGTCCCGCTCCTCTCCTTACACAGGGAACTAGTGTCCCGCTCCTCTCCTTACACAGGGAACTAGTGTCCCGCTCCTCTCCTTACACAGGGAGAACTAGTGTCCCGCTCCTCTCCTTACACAGGGAGAACTAGTGTCCCGCTCCTCTCCTTACACAGGGAGAACTAGTGTCCCGCTCCTCTCCTTACACAGGGAGAACTAGTGTCCCGCTCCTCTCCTTACACAGGGAACTAGTGTCCCGCTCCTCTCCTTACACAGGGAGAACTAGTGTCCCGCTCCTCTCCTTACACAGGGAACTAGTGTCCCGCTCCTCTCCTTACACAGGGAGAACTAGTGTCCCGCTCCTCTCCTTACACAGGGAGAACTAGTGTCCCGCTCCTCTCCTTAAACAGGGAGAACTAGTGTCCCACTCCTCTCCTTACACAGGGAGAACTAGTGTCCCGCTCCTCTCCTTACACAGGGAGAACTAGTGTCCCGCTCCTCTCCTTACACAGGGAGAACTAGTGTCCCGCTCCTCTCCTTACACAGGGAGAACTAGTGTCCCGCTCCTCTCCTTACACAGGGAACTAGTGTCCCGCTCCTCTCCTTACACAGGGAACTAGTGTCCCGCTCCTCACCTTACACAGGGAACTAGTGTCCCGCTCCTCTCCTTACACAGGGAACTAGTGTCCCGCTCCTCTCCTTACACAGGGAACTAATGTCACGCTCCTCTCCTTACACAGGGAGAACTAGTGTCCCGCTCCTCTCCTTACACAGGGAGAACTAGTGTCCCGCTCCTCTCCTTACACAGGGAGAACTAGTGTCCCGCTCCTCTCCTTACACAGGGAACTAGTGTCCCGCTCCTCTCCTTACACAGGGAACTAGTGTCCCGCTCCTCTCCTTACACAGGGAACTAGTGTCCCGCTCCTCTCCTTACACAGGGAACTAGTGTCCCGCTCCTCTCCTTACACAGGGAACTAGTGTCCCGCTCCTCTCCTTACACAGGGAGAACTAGTGTCCCGCTCCTCTCCTTACACAGGGAGAACTAGTGTCCCGCTCCTCTCCTTACACAGGGAGAACTAGTGTCCCGCTCCTCTCCTTACACAGGGAGAACTAGTGTCCCGCTCCTCTCCTTACACAGGGAACTAGTGTCCCGCTCCTCTCCTTACACAGGGAGAACTAGTGTCCCGCTCCTCTCCTTACACAGGGAACTAGTGTCCCGCTCCTCTCCTTACACAGGGAGAACTAGTGTCCCGCTCCTCTCCTTACACAGGGAGAACTAGTGTCCCGCTCCTCTCCTTAAACAGGGAGAACTAGTGTCCCACTCCTCTCCTTACACAGGGAGAACTAGTGTCCCGCTCCTCTCCTTACACAGGGAGAACTAGTGTCCCGCTCCTCTCCTTACACAGGGAGAACTAGTGTCCCGCTCCTCTCCTTACACAGGGAGAACTAGTGTCCCGCTCCTCTCCTTACACAGGGAACTAGTGTCCCGCTCCTCTCCTTACACAGGGAACTAGTGTCCCGCTCCTCACCTTACACAGGGAACTAGTGTCCCGCTCCTCTCCTTACACAGGGAACTAGTGTCCCGCTCCTCTCCTTACACAGGGAACTAATGTCACGCTCCTCTCCTTACACAGGGAGAACTAGTGTCCCGCTCCTCTCCTTACACAGGGAGAACTAGTGTCCCGCTCCTCTCCTTACACAGGGAACTAGTGTCCCGCTCCTCTCCTTACACAGAGAACTAGTGTCCCGCTCCTCTCCTTACACAGGGAGAACTAGTGTCCCGCTCCTCTCCTTACACAGGGAGAACTAGTGTCCCGCTCCTCTCCTTACACAGGGAACTAGTGTCCCGCTCCTCTCCTTACACAGAGAACTAGTGTCCCGCTCCTCTCCTTACACAGGGAGAAATAGTGTCCCGCTCCTCTCCTTACACAGGGAGAACTAGTGTCCCGCTCCTCTCCTTACACAGGGAGAACTAGTGTCCCGCTCCTCTCCTTACACAGGGAGAACTAGTGTCCCGCTCCTCTCCTAACACAGGGAACTAGTGTCCCGCTCCTCTCCTTACACAGGGAACTAGTGTCCCGCTCCTCACCTTACACAGGGAACTAGTGTCCCGCTCCTCTCCTTACACAGGGAACTAGTGTCCCGCTCCTCTCCTTACACAGGGAACTAATGTCACGCTCCTCTCCTTACACAGGGAGAACTAGTGTCCCGCTCCTCTCCTTACACAGGGAGAACTAGTGTCCCGCTCCTCTCCTTACACAGGGAACTAGTGTCCCGCTCCTCTCCTTACACAGAGAACTAGTGTCCCGCTCCTCTCCTTACACAGGGAGAACTAGTGTCCCGCTCCTCTCCTTACACAGGGAGAACTAGTGTCCCGCTCCTCTCCTTACACAGGGAACTGGTGTCCCGCTCCTCTCCTTACACAGGGAGAACTAGTGTCCCGCTCCTCTCCTTACACAGGGAGAACTAGTGTCCCGCTCCTCTCCTTACACAGGGAGAACTAGTGTCCCGCTCCTCTCCTTACACAGGGAACTAGTGTCCCGCTCCTCTCCTTACACAGGGAACTAGTGTCCCGCTCCTCTCCTTACACAGGGAACTAGTGTCCCGCTCCTCTCCTTACACAGGGAACTAGTGTCCCGCTCCTCTCCTTACACAGGGAACTAGTGTCCCGCTCCTCTCCTTACACAGGGAGAACTAGTGTCCCGCTCCTCTCCTTACACAGGGAGAACTAGTGTCCCGCTCCTCTCCTTACACAGGGAGAACTAGTGTCCCGCTCCTCTCCTTACACAGGGAGAACTAGTGTCCCGCTCCTCTCCTTACACAGGGAGAACTAGTGTCCCGCTCCTCTCCTTACACAGGGAGAACTAGTGTCCCTCTCCTCTCCTTACACAGGGAGAACTAGTGTCCCGCTCCTCTCCTTACACAGGGAACTAGTGTCCCGCTCCTCTCCTTACACAGGGAACTAGTGTCCCGCTCCTCTCCTTACACAGGGAACTAGTGTCCCGCTCCTCACCTTACACAGGGAACTAGTGTCCCGCTCCTCTCCTTACACAGGGAACTAGTGTCCCGCTCCTCTCCTTACACAGGGAACTAGTGTCCCGCTCCTCTCCTTACACAGGGAACTAGTGTCCCGCTCCTCTCCTTACACAGGGAACTAGTGTCCCGCTCCTCTCCTTACACAGGGAACTAGTGTCCCGCTCCTGTCCTTACACAGGGAACTAATGTCCTACTCCTCTCCTTACACAGGGAACTAGTGTCCCGCTCCTCTCCTTACACAGGGAACTAGTGTCCCGCTCCTCTCCTTACACAGGGAACTAGTGTCCCGCTCCTCTCCTTACACAGGGAGAACTAGTGTCCCGCTCCTCTCCTTACACAGGGAGAACTAGTGTCCCGCTCCTCTCCTTACACAGGGAGAACTAGTGTCCCGCTCCTCTCCTTACACAGGGAGAACTAGTGTCCCGCTCCTCTCCTTACACAGGGAGAACTAGTGTCCCGCTCCTCTCCTTACACAGGGAGAACTAGTGTCCCGCTCCTCTCCTTACACAGGGAGAACTAGTGTCCCGCTCCTCTCCTTACACAGGGAGAACTAGTGTCCCGCTCCTCTCCTTACACAGGGAGAACTAGTGTCCCGCTCCTCTCCTTACACAGGGAGAACTAGTGTCCCGCTCCTCTCCTTACACAGGGAACTAGTGTCCCGCTCCTCTCCTTACACAGGGAGAAATAGTGTCCCGCTCCTCTCCTTACACAGGGAACTAGTGTCCCGCTCCTCTCCTTACACAGGGAACTAGTGTCCCGCTCCTCTCCTTACACAGGGAACTAGTGTCCCTCTCCTCTCCTTACACAGGGAACTAGTGTCCCGCTCCTCTCCTTACACAGGGAACTAGTGTCCCGCTCCTCTCCTTACACAGGGAACTAGTGTCCCGCTCCTCTCCTTACACAGGGAACTAGTGTCCCGCTCCTCTCCTTACACAGGGAACTAGTGTCCGGCTCCTCTCCTTACACAGGGAACTAGTGTCTCGCTCCTCTCCTTACACAGGGAACTAGTGTCCCGCTCCTCTCCTTACACAGGGAACTAGTGTCCCTCTCCTCTCCTTACACAGGGAACTAGTGTCCCGCTCCTCTCCTTACACAGGGAGAACTAATGTCCCGCTCCTCTCCTTACACAGGGAACTAGTGTCCCGCTCCTCTCCTTACACAGGGAACTAGTGTCCCGCTCCTCTCCTAACACAGGGAACTAGTGTCCCGCTCCTCTCCTTACACAGGGAACTAGTGTCCCGCTCCTCTCCTTACACAGGGAACTAGTGTCCCGCTCCTCTCCTTACACAGGGAACTAGTGTCCCGCTCCTCTCCTTACACAGGGAACTAGTGTCCCGCTCCTCTCCTTACACAGGGAACTAGTGTCCCGCTCCTCTCCTTACACAGGGAGAACTAGTGTCCCGCTCCTCTCCTTACACAGGGAACTAGTGTCCCGCTCCTCTCCTTACACAGGGAGAACTAGTGTCCCGCTCCTCTCCTTACACAGGGAGAACTAGTGTCCCGCTCCTCTCCTTACACAGGGAGAACTAGTGTCCCACTCCTCTCCTTACACAGGGAGAACTAGTGTCCCGCTCCTCTCCTTACACAGGGAGAACTAGTGTCCCGCTCCTCTCCTTACACAGGGAGAACTAGTGTCCCGCTCCTCTCCTTACACAGGGAACTAGTGTCCCGCTCCTCTCCTTACACAGGGAACTAGTGTCCCGCTCCTCACCTTACACAGGGAACTAGTGTCCCGCTCCTCTCCTTACACAGGGAACTAGTGTCCCGCTCCTCTCCTTACACAGGGAACTAATGTCACGCTCCTCTCCTTACACAGGGAGAACTAGTGTCCCGCTCCTCTCCTTACACAGGGAGAACTAGTGTCCCGCTCCTCTCCTTACACAGGGAACTAGTGTCCCGCTCCTCTCCTTACACAGAGAACTAGTGTCCCGCTCCTCTCCTTACACAGGGAGAACTAGTGTCCCGCTCCTCTCCTTACACAGGGAGAACTAGTGTCCCGCTCCTCTCCTTACACAGGGAACTGGTGTCCCGCTCCTCTCCTTACACAGGGAGAACTAGTGTCCCGCTCCTCTCCTTACACAGGGAGAACTAGTGTCCCGCTCCTCTCCTTACACAGGGAGAACTAGTGTCCCGCTCCTCTCCTTACACAGGGAGAACTAGTGTCCCGCTCCTCTCCTTACACAGGGAACTAGTGTCCCGCTCCTCTCCTTACACAGGGAACTAGTGTCCCGCTCCTCTCCTTACACAGGGAACTAGTGTCCCGCTCCTCTCCTTACACAGGGAACTAGTGTCCCGCTCCTCTCCTTACACAGGGAGAACTAGTGTCCCGCTCCTCTCCTTACACAGGGAGAACTAGTGTCCCGCTCCTCTCCTTACACAGGGAGAACTACTGTAGTGTCCCGCTCCTCTCCTTACACAGGGAGAACTAGTGTCCCGCTCCTCTCCTTACACAGGGAGAACTAGTGTCCCGCTCCTCTCCTTACACAGGGAGAACTAGTGTCCCGCTCCTCTCCTTACACAGGGAGAACTAGTGTCCCCGCTCCTCTCCTTACACAGGGAACTAGTGTCCCGCTCCTCTCCTTACACAGGGAACTAGTGTCCCGCTCCTCTCCTTACACAGGGAACTAGTGTCCCGCTCCTCTCCTTACACAGGGAACTAGTGTCCCGCTCCTCTCCTTACACAGGGAGAACTAGTGATTATCACAGGAGGGGGGCCTTGAAATTGCAGTATTTACTGTAGGGGGGGGGCGGGGCAGTACAGGAGAGGGGCGGGGTATTAGTGTTTATCAGGAGAGAGATAGTGGGGAGAAGCTGCGCTTCACACCAGAGATATCTCCACTCCCTTTACGTTGAGGGAGAGGGGAGAACTGGCTGCTGGGGCGTTGAGTGTTTTTGGGGGGTGCAGGTACAGCTGATGCCCACCAATGCTCTATCAGGGAGGATAAAAAGGAAAGGGGGGTTTCCGAACACCGGCCTGAGGCACGTCAATTATCCACGTAATACGGCAGTCCCCCATAGCAGGAAAAAGTCTTTTTGGAACAATTTAGGCTTCCTTAGGATCAGTCCCCCTTAAAATGAATCGTTTCATTGTGAGAAATGAACCTGTTTTGCACCTTAAGCTACGTGTGGTGCTTCCTCCCTATCTGTGGGACTAATGGTGATATCAGTATTGTTACAGAGAAAGAGAGAGAGAGAGAGAGAAAGGGCCATTAACAACTCGTGGATTCTCCCGGATTCATAAGCCATGTTACCGTAAGAGATTAGTTAAAGATTGTATACACGTTGCGGCATCTGGTTCCTATGGAGACTTAACGGATACAAAAATAATTCAAACAAACTTATGTACAAAAACTTAAAGCACAAGACACCAACCCCCACGTGTGTACCACGAAAGCGCTCGCCGCAGTCCTGGGTGGGACGGCCACATTAACAGAGACTGAGGCGGCGTTCGCCACAGAAATAATAACAACGGAAGACAAACGTAAAATGAAAACAAGGGCCGGACATTATAGATAACCACGGCAGTGATACGGGGCCGGACATTATAACATAACCACGGTGGTGACACGGGGCCGGACATTATAGCATAACCACGGCAGTGACACGGGGCCGGACATTATAGCATAACCACGGCAGTGACACGGGGCCGGACATTATAGCATAACCACGGCAGTGACACGGGGCCGGACATTATAGCATAACCACGGCAGTGACACGGGGCCGGACATTATAGCATAACCACGGCAGTGACACGGGGCCGGACATTATAGCATAACCACGGCGGTGACACGGGGCCGGACATTATAGCATAACCACGGCGGTGACACGGGGCCGGACATTATAGCATAACCACGGCGGTGACACGGGGCCGGACATTATAGCATAACCACGGCGGTGACACGGGGACAGACATTATAGCATAACCACGGCGGTGACACGGGGCCGGACATTATAGCATAACCACGGCAGTGACACGGGGCCGGACATTATAGCATAACCACGGCGGTGACACGGGACGGACATTATAGCATAACCACGGCGGTGACACGGGACGGACATTATAGCATAACCACGGCAGTGACACGGGACGGACATTATAGCATAACCACGGCAGTGACACGGGACGGACATTATAGCATAACCACGGCAGTGACACGGGACGGACATTATAGCATAACCACGGCGGTGACACGGGACGGACATTATAGCATAACCATGGCGGTGACACGGGACGGACATTATAGCATAACCACGGCGGTGACACGGGACGGACATTATAGCATAACCACGGCAGTGACACGGGGCCGGACATTATAGCATAACCACGGCGGTGACACGGGGCCGGACATTATAGCATAACCACGGCGGTGACACGGGATGGACATTATAGCATAACCACGGCAGTGACACGGGGCCGGACATTATAGCATAACCACGGCGGTGACACGGGGCCGGACATTATAGCATAACCACGGCGGTGACACGGGACGGACATTATAGCATAACCACGGCGGTGACACGGGACGGACATTATAGCATAACCACGGCAGTGACACGGGACGGACATTATAGCATAACCACGGCGGTGACACGGGACGGACATTATAGCATAACCACGGCGGTGACACGGGACGGACATTATAGCATAACCACGGCGGTGACACGGGACGAACATTATAGCATAACCACGGCAGTGACACGGGGCCGGACATTATAGCATAACCACGGCGGTGACCCGGGGCCGGACGTTATAGCATAACCACGGTGGTGACACGGGACGGACATTATAGCATAACCACGGCGGTGACACGGGACGGACATTATAGCATAACCACGGCGGTGACACGGGGCCGGACGTTATAGCATAACCACGGTGGTGACACGGGACGGACATTATAGCATAACCACGGCGGTGACACGGGACAGACATTATAGCATAACCACGGCGGTGACACGGGACGGACATTATAGCATAACCACGGCAGTGACACGGGACGGACATTATAGCATAACCACGGTGGTGACACGGGGCCGGACATTATAGCATAACCACGGCGGTGACACGGGCCGGACATTATAGCAACCACGGCGGTGACACGGGACGGACATTATAGCATAACCACGGCGGTGACACGGGACGGACATTATAGCATAACCACGGCGGTGACACGGTTCCGGACATTATAGCATAACCACGGCGGTGACACGGGACGGACATTATAACATAACCACGGCGGTGACACGGGGACGGACATTATAGCATAACCACGGCGGTGACACGGGGCCGGACATTATAGCATAACCACGGCAGTGACACGGGACGGACATTATAGCATAAACACGGCGGTGACACGGGGACGGACATTATAGCATAACCACGGCGGTGACACGGGCCGGACATTATAACATAACCACGGCGGTGACACGGGACGGACATTATAGCATAACCATGGCGGTGACACGGGGACGGACATTATAGCATAACCATGGCGGTGACACGGGACGGACATTATAGCATAACCACGCCGGTGACACGGGATGGACATTATAGCATAACCACGGCGGTGACACGGGACGGACATTATAGCATAACCACGGCGGTGACACGGGACGGACATTATAGCATAACCACGGCGGTGACACGGGCCGGACATTATAGAATAACCACGGCAGTGACACGGGCTGGACATTATAGCATAACCACGGCAGTGACACGGGGCCGGACATTATAGAATAACCACGGCAGTGACACGGGACGGACATTATAGCATAACCACGGCGGTAACAAGGGACGGACATTATAGCATAACCACGGCGGTGACACGGGACGGACATTATAACATAACCACGGCGGTAACAAGGGACGGACATTATAGCATAACCACGGCAGTGACACGGGCCGGACATTATAACATAACCACGGCAGTGACACGGGACGGACATTATAGCATAACCACGGCGGTGACACGGGCCGGACATTATAACATAACCACGGCGGTGACACAAGATGGACATTATAGCATAACCACGGCAGTGACACGGGACAGACATTATAGCATAACCACGGCAGTGACAAGGGGCCGGACGTTATAGAATAACCACGGCAGTGACACGGGACGGACATTATAGCATAACCACGGCAGTGACAAGGGACGGACATTATAGCATAACCACGGCAGTGACACGGGCCGGACATTATAACATAACCACGGCAGTGACACGGGACGGACATTATAGCATAACCACGGCGGTGACACGGGGACGGACATTATAGCATAACCACGGCGGTGACACGGGACGGACATTATAGCATAACCACGGCGGTGACACGGGACGGACATTATAGCATAACCACGGCGGTGACACGGGGCCGGACATTATAGCATAACCACGGCGGTGACACGGGCCGGACATTATAACATAACCACGGCAAGGACACGGGACGGACATTATAGCATAACCACGGCGGTGACACGGGGCCGGACATTATAGCATAACCACGGCAGTGACACGGGGCCGGACATTATAGCATAACCACGGCAGTGACACGGGGCCGGACATTATAGAATAACCACGGCAGTGACACGGGCTGGACATTATAGCATAACCACGGCGGTGACACGGGGACGGACATTATAGCATAACCACGGCGGTGACACGGGACAGACATTATAGCATAACCACGGCGGTGACACGGGCCGGACATTATAGCATAACCACGGCAGGGACACGGGACGGACATTATAGCATAACCACGGCGGTGACACGGGACGGACATTATAACATAACCACGGCGGTGACACGGGGACGGACATTATAGCATAACCACGGCGGTGACACGGGACGGACATTATAGCATAACCACGGCAGTGACACGGGCCGGACATTATAGCATAACCACGGAAGTGACACGGGACGGACATTATAGCATAACCACAGCGGTGACACGGGCCGGACATTATAGCATAACCACGGCGGTGACACGGGGACGGACATTATAGCATAACCACGGCGGTGACACGGGACAGACATTATAGCATAACCACGGCAGTGACACGGGACAGACATTATAGCATAACCACGGCAGTGCAGAGGTCCCGGACATTATAGCATAACCACGGCAGTGACACGGGGCCGGACATTATAACATAACCACGGCAGGGACACGGGACGGACATTATAGCATAACCACGGCGGTGACACGGGGCCGGACATTATAGCATAACCACGGCAGTGACACGGGACGGACATTATAGCATAACCACGGCAGTGACACGGGGCCGGACATTATAACATAACCACGGCGGTGACACGGGGCCGGACATTATAACATAACCACGGCGGTGACACGGGACAGACATTATAGCATAACCACGGTGGTGACACGGGCTGGACATTATAGAATAACCACGGCAGTGACACGGGCTGGACATTATAGCATAACCTACGGCGGTGACACGGGGACGGACATTATAGCATAACCACGGCGGTGACACGGGACAGACATTATAGCATAACCACGGCGGTGACACGGGACGGACATCATAGCATAACCACGGCAGTGACACGGGCCGGACATTATAGCATAACCACGGCAGGGACACGGGACGGACATTATAGCATAACCACGGCAGTGACACGGGACGGACATTATAGCATAACCACGGCGGTGACACGGGCCGGACATTATAGCATAACCACGGCGGTGACACGGGACAGACATTATAGCATAACCACGGCAGTGACACGGGACGGACATTATAGCATAACCACGGCAGTGCAGAGGTCCCGGACATTATAGCATAACCACGGCGGTGACACGGGGCCGGACATTATAACATAACCACGGCGGTGACACGGGACAGACATTATAGCATAACCACGGCGGTGACACGGGCCGGACATTATAACATAACCACGGCAGTGACACGGGATGGACATTATAGCATAACCACGGCAGTGACACGGGATGGACATTATAGCATAACCACGGCGGTGACACGGGCCGGACATTATAACATAACCACGGCAGTGACACGGGATGGACATTATAGCATAACCACGGCAGTGACACGGGCCAGACATTATAACATAACCACGGCAGTGACACGGGACGGACATTATAGCATAACCACGGCGGTGACACGGGCCGGACATTATAGCATAACCACGGCAGTGACACGGGCCAGACATTATAACATAACCATGGCAGTGACACGGGACGGACATAGCATAACCACGGCGGTGACACGGGGCCGGACATTATAGCATAACCACGGCAGTGACACGGGGCCGGACATTATAACATAACCACGGCGGTGACACGGGGACGGACATTATAGCATAACCACGGCGGTGACACGGGCCGGACATTATAGAATAACCACGGCAGTGACACGGGCTGGACATTATAGCATAACCACGGCAGTGACACGGGCCGGACATTATAGAATAACCACGGCGGTGACACGGGACGGACATTATAACATAACCACGGCGGTGACACGGGCCGGACATTATAACATAACCACGGCGGTGACACGGGATGGACATTATAGCATAACCACGGCAGTGACACGGGGCCGGACATTATAGCATAACCACGGCGAGGACACGGGCCGGACATTATAACATAACCACGGCGGTGACACGGGATGGACATTATAGCATAACCACGGTGGTGACACGGGACGGACATTATAACATAACCACGGCGGTGACACGGGATGGACATTATAGCATAACCACGGCAGTGACACGGGACAGACATTATAGCATAACCACGGCAGTGACAAGGGGCCGGACGTTATAGAATAACCACGGCAGTGACACGGGACGGACATTATAGCATAACCACGGCGGTGACACGGGCCGGACATTATAGCATAACCACGGCAGTGACACGGGACGGACATTATAGCATAACCATGGCAGTGACACGGGACGGACATTATAGCATAACCACGGCAGTGACACGGGGCCGGACATTATAGCATAACCACGGCGGTGACACGGGACGGACATTATAGCATAACCACGGCAGTGCAGAGGTCCCGGACATTATAGCATAACCACGGCAGTGACACGGGGCCGGACATTATAACATAACCACGGCAGGGACACGGGACGGACATTATAGCATAACCACGGCAGTGACACGGGACGGACATTATAGCATAACCACGGCAGTGACACGGGGCGGACATTATAGCATAACCACGGCAGTGACACGGGGCCGGACATTATAACATAACCACGGCGGTGACACGGGACAGACATTATAGCATAACCACGGCAGTGACACGGGATGGACATTATAGCATAACCACGGCAGTGACACGGGACGGACATTATAGCATAACCACGGCGGTGACACGGGCCGGACATTATAACATAACCACGGCAGTGACACGGGCCGGACATTATAACATAACCACGGCAGTGACACGGGCCGGACATTATAACATAACCACGGCAGTGACACGGGCCGGACATTATAACATAACCACGGCGGTGACACGGGGCCGGACATTATAACATAACCACGGCGGTGACACGGGACAGACATTATAGCATAACCACGGCGGTGACACGGGGACGGACATTATAGCATAACCACGGCAGTGACACGGGGCCGGACATTATAGCATAACCACGGCAGTGACACAGGACGGACATTATAGCATAACCACGGCGGTGACACGGGGACGGACATTATAGCATAACCACGGCAGTGACACAGGACGGACATTATAGCATAACCACGGCGGTGACACGGGGACGGACATTATAGCATAACCACGGCGGTGACACGGGGACGGACATTATAGCATAACCACGGCGGTGACACGGGCCGGACATTATAGAATAACCACGGCAGTGACACGGGATGGACATTATAGCATAACCACGGCGGTGACACGGGACAGACATTATAGCATAACCACGGCAGTGACACGGGCCGGACATTATAGCATAACCACGGCAGGGACACGGGACGGACATTATAGCATAACCACGGCGGTGACACGGGACGGACATTATAACATAACCACGGCGGTGACACGGGGACGGACATTATAGCATAACCACGGCGGTGACACGGGACGGACATTATAGCATAACCACGGCGGTGACACGGGCCGGACATTATAACATAACCACGGCGGTGACACGGGGCCGGACATTATATCATAACCACGGCGGTGACACGGGCCAGACATTATATCATAACCACGGCGGTGACACGGGATGGACATTATAGCATAACCACGGCAGTGACACGGGACAGACATTATAGCATAACCACGGCAGTGACAAGGGGCCGGACGTTATAGAATAACCACGGCAGTGACACGGGACGGACATTATAGCATAACCACGGCAGTGACACGGGACGGACATTATAGCATAACTACGGCGGTGACACGGGACGGACATTATAGCATAACCACGGCGGTGACACGGGGCCGGACATTATAGCATAACCACGGCGGTGACACGGGGCCGGACATTATAGCATAACCACGGCAGTGACACGGGCCGGACATTATAACATAACCACGGCAGTGACACGGGCCGGACATTATAGCATAACCACGGCGGTGACACGGGCCGGACATTATAGCATAACCACGGCGGTGACACGGGACAGACATTATAGCATAACCACGGCAGTGACACGGGACGGACATTATAGCATAACCACGGCGGTGACACGGGGCCGGACATTATAGCATAACCACGGCAGTGACACGGGCCGGACATTATAACATAACCACGGCAGTGACACGGGCCGGACATTATAGCATAACCACGGCGGTGACACGGGCCGGACATTATAGCATAACCACGGCGGTGACACGGGACAGACATTATAGCATAACCACGGCAGTGACACGGGACGGACATTATAGCATAACCACGGCAGTGCAGAGGTCCCGGACATTATAGCATAACCACGGCGGTGACACGGGGCCGGACATTATAACATAACCACGGCGGTGACACGGGACAGACATTATAGCATAACCACGGCGGTGACACGGGCCGGACATTATAACATAACCACGGCAGTGACACGGGATGGACATTATAGCATAACCACGGCAGTGACACGGGATGGACATTATAGCATAACCACGGCGGTGACACGGGCCGGACATTATAACATAACCACGGCGGTAACACGGGACGGACATTATAACATAACCACGGCAGTGACACGGGACGGACATTATAACATAACCACGGCAGTGACACGGGCCGGACATTATAGCATAACCACGGCAGTGACACGGGATGGACATTATAGCATAACCACGGCAGTGACACGGGCCAGACATTATAACATAACCACGGCAGTGACACGGGACGGACATTATAGCATAACCACGGCGGTGACACGGGCCGGACATTATAGCAACCACGGCGGTGACACGGGACGGACATTATAGCATAACCATGGCAGTGACACGGGACGGACATAGCATAACCACGGCGGTGACACGGGGCCGGACATTATAGCATAACCACGGCAGTGACACGGGGCCGGACATTATAACATAACCACGGCGGTGACACGGGGACGGACATTATAGCATAACCACGGCGGTGACACGGGCCGGACATTATAGAATAACCACGGCAGTGACACGGGCTGGACATTATAGCATAACCACGGCAGTGACACGGGCCGGACATTATAGAATAACCACGGCGGTGACACGGGACGGACATTATAACATAACCACGGCGGTGACACGGGCCGGACATTATAACATAACCACGGCGGTGACACGGGATGGACATTATAGCATAACCACGGCAGTGACACGGGGCCGGACATTATAGCATAACCACGGCGAGGACACGGGCCGGACATTATAACATAACCACGGCGGTGACACGGGATGGACATTATAGCATAACCACGGTGGTGACACGGGACGGACATTATAACATAACCACGGCGGTGACACGGGATGGACATTATAGCATAACCACGGCAGTGACACGGGACAGACATTATAGCATAACCACGGCAGTGACAAGGGGCCGGACGTTATAGAATAACCACGGCAGTGACACGGGACGGACATTATAGCATAACCACGGCGGTGACACGGGCCGGACATTATAGCATAACCACGGCAGTGACACGGGACGGACATTATAGCATAACCATGGCAGTGACACGGGACGGACATTATAGCATAACCACGGCAGTGACACGGGGCCGGACATTATAGCATAACCACGGCGGTGACACGGGACGGACATTATAGCATAACCACGGCAGTGCAGAGGTCCCGGACATTATAGCATAACCACGGCAGTGACACGGGGCCGGACATTATAACATAACCACGGCAGGGACACGGGACGGACATTATAGCATAACCACGGCGGTGACACGGGGCCGGACATTATAGCATAACCACGGCAGTGACACGGGACGGACATTATAGCATAACCACGGCAGTGACACGGGGCCGGACATTATAACATAACCACGGCGGTGACACGGGACAGACATTATAGCATAACCACGGCGGTGACACGGGCCGGACATTATAACATAACCACGGCAGTGACACGGGATGGACATTATAGCATAACCACGGCAGTGACACGGGACGGACATTATAGCATAACCACGGCGGTGACACGGGCCGGACATTATAACATAACCACGGCAGTGACACGGGCCGGACATTATAACATAACCACGGCAGTGACACGGGCCGGACATTATAACATAACCACGGCAGTGACACGGGCCGGACATTATAACATAACCACGGCGGTGACACGGGGCCGGACATTATAACATAACCACGGCGGTGACACGGGACAGACATTATAGCATAACCACAGCGGTGACACGGGGACGGACATTATAGCATAACCACGGCAGTGACACGGGGCCGGACATTATAGCATAACCACGGCAGTGACACAGGACGGACATTATAGCATAACCACGGCGGTGACACGGGGACGGACATTATAGCATAACCACGGCAGTGACACAGGACGGACATTATAGCATAACCACGGCGGTGACACGGGGACGGACATTATAGCATAACCACGGCGGTGACACGGGGACGGACATTATAGCATAACCACGGCGGTGACACGGGCCGGACATTATAGAATAACCACGGCAGTGACACGGGATGGACATTATAGCATAACCACGGCGGTGACACGGGACAGACATTATAGCATAACCACGGCAGTGACACGGGCCGGACATTATAGCATAACCACGGCAGGGACACGGGACGGACATTATAGCATAACCACGGCGGTGACACGGGACGGACATTATAACATAACCACGGCGGTGACACGGGGACGGACATTATAGCATAACCACGGCGGTGACACGGGACGGACATTATAGCATAACCACGGCGGTGACACGGGCCGGACATTATAACATAACCACGGCGGTGACACGGGGCCGGACATTATATCATAACCACGGCGGTGACACGGGCCAGACATTATATCATAACCACGGCGGTGACACGGGATGGACATTATAGCATAACCACGGCAGTGACACGGGACAGACATTATAGCATAACCACGGCAGTGACAAGGGGCCGGACGTTATAGAATAACCACGGCAGTGACACGGGACGGACATTATAGCATAACCACGGCAGTGACACGGGACGGACATTATAGCATAACTACGGCGGTGACACGGGACGGACATTATAGCATAACCACGGCGGTGACACGGGGCCGGACATTATAGCATAACCACGGCGGTGACACGGGGCCGGACATTATAGCATAACCACGGCAGTGACACGGGCCGGACATTATAACATAACCACGGCAGTGACACGGGCCGGACATTATAGCATAACCACGGCGGTGACACGGGGACGGACATTATAGCATAACCACGGCGGTGACACGGGACAGACATTATAGCATAACCACGGCGGTGACACGGGACAGACATTATAGCATAACCACGGCAGTGACACGGGCCGGACATTATAGCATAACCACGGCAGGGACACGGGACGGACATTATAGCATAACCACGGCGGTGACACGGGACGGACATTATAACATAACCACGGCGGTGACACGGGGACGGACATTATAGCATAACCACGGCGGTGACACGGGACGGACATTATAGCATAACCACGGCGGTGACACGGGCCGGACATTATAACATAACCACGGCGGTGACACGGGGCCGGACATTATATCATAACCACGGCGGTGACACGGGCCAGACATTATATCATAACCACGGCGGTGACACGGGATGGACATTATAGCATAACCACGGCAGTGACACGGGACAGACATTATAGCATAACCACGGCAGTGACAAGGGGCCGGACGTTATAGAATAACCACGGCAGTGACACGGGACGGACATTATAGCATAACCACGGCAGTGACACGGGACGGACATTATAGCATAACTACGGCGGTGACACGGGACGGACATTATAGCATAACCACGGCGGTGACACGGGGCCGGACATTATAGCATAACCACGGCGGTGACACGGGGCCGGACATTATAGCATAACCACGGCAGTGACACGGGCCGGACATTATAACATAACCACGGCAGTGACACGGGCCGGACATTATAGCATAACCACGGCGGTGACACGGGGACGGACATTATAGCATAACCACGGCGGTGACACGGGACAGACATTATAGCATAACCACGGCGGTGACACGGGACGGACATCATAGCATAACCACGGCAGTGACACGGGCCGGACATTATAGCATAACCACGGCAGGGACACGGGACGGACATTATAGCATAACCACGGCGGTGACACGGGACGGACATTATAACATAACCACGGCGGTGACACGGGGACGGACATTATAGCATAACCACGGCGGTGACACGGGACGGACATTATAGCATAACCACGGCAGTGACACGGGCCGGACATTATAGAATAACCACGGCGGTGACACGGGCCGGACATTATAACATAACCACGGCAGTGACACGGCCCGGACATTATAACATAACCACGGCGGTGACACGGCCCGGACATTATAACATAACCACGGCGGTGACACGGGCCAGACATTATAACGTAACCACGGCGGTGACACGGGGACGGACATTATAACATAACCACGGCAGTGACACGGGCCAGACATTATAACGTAACCACGGCGGTGACACGGGGACGGACATTATAACATAACCACGGCAGTGACACGGCCCGGACATTATAACATAACCACGGCGGTGACACGGCCCGGACATTATAACATAACCACGGCGGTGACACGGCCCGGACATTATAACATAACCACGGCGGTGACACGGGCCAGACATTATAACGTAACCACGGCGGTGACACGGGGCCGGACATTATATCATAACCACGGCGGTGACACGGGCCAGACATTATAACGTAACCACGGCGGTGACACGGGGACGGACATTATAACATAACCACGGCAGTGACACGGGCCAGACATTATAACATAACCACGGCAGTGACACGGGGCCGGACATTATAGCATAACCACGGCAGTGACACGGGACGGACATTATAGCATAACCACGGCGGTGAAACGGGGCCGGACATTATAGCATAACCACGGCAGTGACACGGGACGGACATTATAACATAACCACGGCGGTGACACGGGACGGACATTATAACATAACCACGGCAGTGACACGGGGCCGGACATTATAGCATAACCACGGCAGTGACACGGGACGGACATTATAGCATAACCACGACCGTTACACGGGGCGGACATTATAGCATAACCACGGCAGTGACACGGGACGGACATTATAGCATAACCACGGCAGTGACACGGGCCGGACATTATAGCATAACCACGGCAGTGACACGGGACGGACATTATAGCATAACCACGGCAGTGACACGGGACGGACATTATAGCATAACCACGGCAGTGACACGGGACGGACATTATAGCATAACCACGGCGGTGCAGAGGTCCCGGAGTCCGATTGGACCAGCACGGTCGTTACACACATTTTTGAGAACTCCAATGTCTTTTTGTCAGAAATGTTGGGATAACCATACTAGAAACTGTGGGTCAGAGTGACGTACAGCGCCATATTGGTGGCATTAAAGGGCCACACGTTTCTTGCTGGGAATTGGAGTCCTTTTCCGGTTCTCGAGTTCCTTGTTCCAAGTCCAATCTGTTCCTTATGTTCAGACCACCATGTAAATGCATGGTCTGCTGAATACGCCCTCTTTACTCGGTGCTACTGTTCTATACGGCGCCTTCCAGCTCTGGCCCAAACCTTACAGCCCGTTCACTTGAATAAGCCGGGAGGTGCCTGATGGGAAAGCATCGCTCAGTATGGGCCTATATCTCTGTAAGCTACATTTCTGCCTGCACTAAATCACTTTTTCCAGCCTGCGGTGTCGGGTCTGGAGAACAGATTATTTTTGCCAGTATATAATAATGCCGTTTGCATACTATACTTAGTGGCACCTTTCCAGTCTATAATTCTATCCCATTTGCTATAAAAAAAAAAAAAGGGCAGGGAACACAGGATTGCTGGCGAGGACCTAACCTCATGACAGGGCGCAGAAAAGGATCACTGTCATTATTCACCTGGTTGAAGTCTCTCCTTAAAATAGTTTTGTGGTTTAGTCTTGTTGTTCTCCTTCTCTCCTCTTAATGCTGGTCTTGTCTGTCTTTCCTGCGCTCTTTGCATTTCAGAGGAGGAGCAGAGAGGTACAGTACCACACTGCATCCCAAGCCACCACCTATCGGCCCGTACGCATGCGCGCTCTATCCCTGATCAGCAACTCAGTACCACACTGCATCCCAAGCAACCATCCATTATTCTGTACGCATGCGCGCTCTATCTCGGATCAGCAGCTCAGTACCACATTGCATCCCAAGCCACCACCTTTCGTCCCGTACGCATGCGCGCTCTATCTCGGATCAGCAGCTCAGTACCACACTGCATCCCAAGCAACCATCAATTATTCTGTACGCATGTGCGCTCTATCCCGGATCAGCAGCTCAGTACCACACTGCATCCCAAGCCTATTTCCATCAGCCCATAGGCATGCGCGCTCTATCCCGGATCAGCAGCTCAGTACCACACTGCATCCCAAGCCTATTTCCATCAGCCCATAGGCATGCGCGCTCTATCCCGGATCAGCAGCTCAGTACCACACTGCATCCCAAGCCTATTTCCATCAGCCCGTATGCATGCGCACTCTATCCTGGATCAGCAGCTCAGTACCACACTGCATCCCAAGCCTATTTCCATCAGTCCATACGCATGCGCGCTCTATCCCGGATCAGCAGCTCAGTACCACACTGCATCCCAAGCCTATTTCCATCAGCCCATAAGCATGCGCGCTCTATCCCGGATCAGCAGCTCAGTACCACACTGCATCCCAAGCCTATTTCCATAAGCCCATACGCATGCGCGCTCTATCCCGGATCAGCAGCTCAGTACCACGCTGTATCCCAAGCCTATTTACATCAGCCCATATGCATGCGCGCTCTATCCCGGATCAGCAGCTCAGTACCACACTGCATCACAAGCCTATTTACATCAGCCCATAGGCATGCGCGCTCTATCCCTGATCAGCAGCTCAGTACCACACTGCATCCCAAGCCTATTTCCATCAGTCCATACGCATCCACGCTCTATCCCGGATCAGCATATCCCGGATCAGCAGCTCAGCACCACACTGTATCCCAAGCAACCATCCATTATTCTGTACGCATGCGCGCTCTATCCCGGATCAGCAGCTCAGTACCACACTGCATCCCAAGCCTATTTCCATCAGCCCATACGCATGCGCGCTCTATCCCGGATCAGCAGCTCAGTACCACACTGCATCCCAAGCCTATTTCCATCAGCCCATACGCATGCGCGCTCTATCCCGGATCAGCAGCTCAGTACCACACTGCATCCCAAGCCTATTTCCATAAGCCCATACGCATGCGCGCTCTATCCCGGATCAGCAGCTCAGTACCGCACTGCATCCCAAGCCTATTTCCATCAGCCCATACGCATGCGCGCTCTATCCCGGATCAGCAGCTCAGTACCACACTGTATCCCAAGCCTATTTCCATCAGCCCATACGCATGCGCGCTCTATCCCGGATCAGCAGCTCAGTACCACACTGTATCCCAAGCCTATTTCCATCAGTCCGTACGCATGCGCGCTCTATCCCGGATCAGGAGTTGGAGAGCTCCATGTGTCAGGGGCAGACATCACCACATTGGCTGTATAGTCCTCTTACCACTACTGTACATACGTGTGTGTGTGTGTGTGTGTGTGTGTGTGTGTGTGTGTGTGTATATATACACACAATCTGTGCTATATTGGGATACTTGGTATCTGGATACTTTATACTTGTTACTACAAGCAATAAACCAGCAGCACAGTTTATCTTGTCCTCTGAGTCAGAATCTGTACTGATCCCTTTCACTTGCTCATAGGCATCTACATGTGCCATTGCTGCAGTTTCAGGATGTGCACGTATGACAGGAGGCGTGTGCTTAT
>NW_027455385.1:0-12500 GCF_040206685.1 Ascaphus truei
CACCAACAGGTCAGGTTTTAAGGATATCCCTGCTTCAGCACAGGTGGCTCAATCAGTGACGCAGTCAACGACTAACCTAGCTCCTGGGTGGTATGTGAATGTTTGAGGGAGATGATTAGTAAGCTGGGCAGTAGTGTTCAAATTAATGCTTGGGAGCTTTTGTGTGGGTGAGTAAATAACTTTTTTTTTTTATTGCTGTAGGTACATTCTGGTTCCGGTACTGGGTTTTGGTCCAGACATCCTTTTTTATTTTTTTATATGTATCAATGGGTATTATGCACGGTCTGTGTGATTTTTGTTTATAGCTATGTTTTTAATAATACGAAGGACCTATTCAATATGTTAAGACGTCACTGTGCTGGATGAGATTTTAGGCCCATGCATTTCAACAGAACTGAACCTTTCTCATACTTGAAAACGAGAGGTAACTCTGAATGTATTACTTCCTGTCAAAACATTTTATAAATAAATTCTCCAGCATGGTGAAGATGTCTTCATAGCATGTTGAGGAGATGCCTAAAAGGAATAGTGCAGCCAAAGTCTGCAATCAGAAATATTGTATAAATCATAACTTGTTTTGAATATAGGTGCCCACCGCCAGCATGACAGTGGATGGCAATCCTGCCCTCAACCGTGTCAGATGGACTCATTCCGGGAGAGAGATTGCTGTAGGAGACTCAGAAGGACAGATATTTATATATGACGTGGGAGAGGTATGTGATTTGTCTTCAAGCAGTTACTAATTTGTTTTTGACTTGCTTGTTAAGGGGGTGGCCAACTGCATCACTAAGACCGGTCCTTTTTCAGTTCCTCATAGCATTCTGGAATTTTTTGTTCTATTCTCAGTATAACATTGGTAGTGTAGGAACCTGCTGATAGGGTTTACCTTGACATGGTTGTTGGCTCAGTATGTTTTGGCCGAAAGATAGAACTACATGACCCATACTTATGAGAAGACAACATAGAAATGAACTAAATAATGTGACACATTGGATGTACATTGAGGTTTTTGTTTACTGTTGTATATTTGAGGTCCCTTTCCCAGTAGCATTGCACAAATAAACATATAATACTGTGGGTCTGAGTTATGTGGAATTTTTTTTTGAAGTAATCAAATCATCATGGTGTATATGATTCAACTTGTGGTACATTGTATATAGCCATGTAATATATATGTGTAAATATTATATTTGTGTGTGTACTGAAAAATATTTCCTTACAGCAAATTGCTGTGCCTCGCAATGATGAATGGACCCGTTTTGCTAGAACTCTTGCAGATATCAACGCCAACAGGGCTGACGCAGAAGAGGAAGCAGCAAATCGTATACCTGGCTAAAAGCCTGTCCAATGTCAGAGACCGGGCAAGTTGGCATTGACGTAATGTACCCTCCAGAACTGTAGCACGTTTCTGTTCAAAAGCTAACTTAAGAAGAAATATGTGGATAGGTTCTGTGGACTACAACGATCTATAAATTTCATTGCAAACAAATGCAGTGTCCCTTTTTTATTTATATGTGCTTACATACATACTCCTCCTGGTCTGTGGATGGATGTTACTAGTAAAGCTGACTGACCTTTGCTAAGACTGTCGAGCCTTGGTGTAACGTTGCTGTTGGATGAGCTGTTCAATGATCCACTTTATAAAAACAGGTTAACTTACTAATATAAATCCTAATTATTTTTAAATGAAAATTCCGCCTCAGGATAGTACTATTGCATTAGGGCTCAGTATGTAAAGGACTGCTAATGTTATAGCACGCACAGTGATATGTTATCTTACTGCATGCAACTGTCGTCTGTAGACACCTTACAACATTTGTAGCTTTTATGTTGAGCAAAATGGTAATTAAGTAATGCCATTTTATTAAAATGAAACTGATATTTCTGACTGACTGAAATACTCCTTGTGTCGTGTCAAGTAAATGAAGTAAAAGCGAGGCTTCAGCATTAACGCACATGATCCGGGCTTTATTACCTCTTATCGGTCCAAAGCTGCCTGTTTTATTAACCTAAACACATACAAAAACTGCCTAAAAACTAATATAAAGAACCCAACAAGTGCAGCGGGATCAAGCAATGCAGAGCAATGGACTTTCAACATTGAATATGAGGAATGTCCATACCGCAAGCAAAATACTTCAGATTCTATTAGCAACTATACTTTTCCCTGTCAATAACGTTCTTTCAATGGCGTAAATCTGTACTTGTTCATTTATCATGGGGGTCAATAAAAACAATGTTGCAATACAAGCTTTCACTGAATATAACTATGCACTTCATGCTATCAACAAAGAAACCTTTTAGATGGAAGGAAACCCCAGAAAACATGTTTTTTTGTCTCCTGCCAACAGTTTACACCTGCTGGCAACCCAGTCCATTCAAACACCCTCCAGCTCCCATCCAGCAGCAGAAAAGAGCTGCAAGAAAGGATTTTCCTGCTAGAAATGATGCGGTGTAACGGTGATGACCACATAAACTGCTGTTTTAATACAGTTGGACACATTGAGTAATATGGTTGGAGTCTCCTACTAGCTCACGATCTGTATTTTATCTACACTAAATGACTAGAGCAGGGGTGGCCAACTCCAGTCCTCATGGGCCACCAACAGGTCCGGTTTTCAGGATATCCCTGCTTCACCACAGGTGGCTGTCAGCGACTGAGCCACCTGTGCTGAAGCAGGGATATCCTGAACACCTGACCTGTTGGTGGCCCTTGAGGACTGGAGTTGGCCACCCCTAGGCCGCACTTATAGTGCTGGCGACGCGACCGATGACGTCACCCGTTGCCACCCACGAAAGTTATAATTAGGTTTTCCGCGACTGTCGCCAGCGTTGTTAGGAAAGGGGGCGGGCCGCAGTCTCTGATTGGATTAGAGACCGTCACATGTGGCGACTGTCTCTAAAAAATCAAATAGACCCAGCTTCAAAAAAATTTGCCACAACGTTGCTCCGTCGCGCTTACTATAAGCGCTTGCGACGGAGTCGATGTATTTGATTTGGAGCGACGTCGCTGTCGCAGACACTATAAGCGCAGATTTAGACTAGACCTTTCTAAATATTCATTCTCTTGTATTTTCACTGCTAACCCGCGGAAGGAATAGAAAATATTGACTGCAGAAAAAATAGTTTTGGGGAGATGATCCTGTTTTTTTGTTTTTGGCCTTCTCTACGCCATATCTGCCTTTCTTCTCCAATATAAGGGTGGTGATTAGTGCAAATAGTTTGAAATACACTTCAGTCAGTCTTTACAGGGTATCGAGTAAAAAAATTGCTGGAAAAATGAGATTCAAGAAATTGCTCCTACAATTTTTCTGAGACCCTGTGGAGAGCACATTTAAGGAATGTCTGCGATAGTCTCTGTATTGTTAGGTCTGAAATACTTAATGCCGGCACCGCGTACACCGAACCAATTACCTAAAACTTATTTTTTTTTAAACAAAAAGAAAAGTGGTATTTATTTTGTTTTAATTTCCTCCCTTAGAGGTACAGGCTGTCAAAAGACCCAATGAGCCATTTTCAGTGACGCGTATATCGGGTTAAGTCTGGTAGATTGCTCACAAGATGGACTTTTAAAAAGCATTTTTTAACAAATATCAGACACGTAAGTATTTACAAAATACATACTTTTTTTAAAATCTTTAATTGGGGTGATAATTTTTATTCATTTATTTTTTTGCACCTGATTCTGTATTTTTAAAATCTATTTTATGCAGATCTACAAATATATACTTGTGGTCTGCCTTATGCTTTTTAACATGATATGATTTTCAAGTTGCCCATAATGAGGGAAAGTTTGAGGGGCTTTACTGTACAAACAGATCATCTTCTGTCCTCATTATTTTTGTATTGACTGGGACAGGTTGGGCTATGTGGAAGGAACACTTGTTAGACCTGCACCTCCCAGTTAAAAATACAAATTCTTACTTTCCAAAGAAGCCAAACTACAACTTATATTAAAGAATCATTTCTAATCTGTAATAATTTAAATGTATTAGACGGTATATCGTTTTTGTTTGCGATACAAAGTGTGTGTGTGTGTGTGTGTGTGTGTGTGTGTGTGTGTGTGTGTGTGTGTGTGTGTGTGTGTGTGTGTGTGTGTGTGTGTGTGTGTGTGTCATGAACGTGTGTGTGTGTGTGTGTGTGTGTGTGTGTGTGTCATGAACAATCCCGGTAAACAAATTTTGCCGCCATGAGTCCATTTTTCATTCTAGGGCTTCACTTTTACATTTTAGATGTTTGAAAAATAAATTATTTTGAATATATTGCTTGCTAAAAGACCCATTTAAGAACTAGATGCGAAGAGTTGACATGATGTAAAACATGTACTTTCACTACAAAGACTGAACGCTTTTCAAAACCAGTAATGTAGATCAACTGAATTCTTACCTAGTTGTGTCTGTATGTACTGTTTCAATAAATTCTATGTACAGTAGGGCCTTGCTTTACAGCGTTCCGCTCATACAGCGTTTCCCAATGTATAGCCATATTCATTGGCTTCGGCGCTTGTTCCGTTTCTCCGGCGATTTTCAGCATGACGCGCTCAGCAGCAATGTATCCGGCTGTCACTAAACAACAATTTTAGTGCGTGCGCAACTCCTTGTCAGATACCATTTGTCAGCAAAACAGTCGGTTTACAGCTCTGCACCTGTTTTCAAAGGTACAATACAGTACAGCCGGGCCCCGCTTTATGGCGGCAGCCTGGAACGGAACCTGCCGTATGAGCGGGGCCCTCCTGTACACAAACAAAAGTTCATTTACAGACGGTGAATATTAAGAGGATATAGAGATGCAAATTAGAATGGTAAACAAAAACTGGGCAACCTAGTAATGTACAGTACTTTTGAAATGCATATGTAGCACAGTAAAGAAATGAAGATTGTTTCTAGGTCCTGATGGATATTAACAAGTACGGAAACCCGTTATATTTAAAATATATATATATTTCTGTATCCTATCCTGTGTGGGTCTCCAGTGAACATTTAGAAGTACAGTAAACGGAAAGAAAATTGTGGTTTCTTAACATACAGTCATATGGTTGACTGTGTCTTAGTTTTAAAGCGGCAGTTCAAGCAATATCCTATGTGGTTTTTTTTTAAATCAGTTCTGTACTATGATAAAATATTTGTAGCGTTTAAAAATATATATTTTTAAAGACATTTTAATGTAAGATGTTACAAGCATTTTTGTTCCTATAGCAACCATTTACAAAGTCACACCCCCTTCCTCTTCTGAAACAGGCTCTGGCACACCCATTTTGGAGCTGTGCCCTCTCTAGCAGTGCACCAATTGTATCTAGTGACTGCCTGGTCACATGACCTTCCCCACAGAACTTTGCATCTTGGGTCCTCTTCTGCTGCACTGACAGACATTTAGTGAACCCCCGAGCCAAATCTTCGCCGATCGATCGCAGGAGAACGGTTCGATCAGCAACTTGGCTAATCACTTGTCAGTGTGTAGATTGTGTTGATGCACATATTGAATGCAAATGCTGCTTTAAACCATTGAGATACCCCAGCTAAGAATCACAAGTCAAGTTTACAAATAAGCATTGATAAATGTTCCCCTTCATTTGTTAAAAAGGAGACCTAAGCTAAAGGCAAAACATGCTGGGCTTGTTACATGTGTAATACCCAAGCATTGATAGGTTTTCATCTTTAACTTAATAATAATTGCTAAATGTTTAGTAGTTTATAGCCTCTGAATTTGGATTGACTAACTATGAGGGGCTTCTTTGTAAGTACCTTGATCGGACTGCAGGATCATACAGTCCTACGTGATCATACAGAAAAATGTGAAAAAAATCCTAACATTTACTAAAAGTAAAACTTCCTTTTAAGAAATAAGGGCCTCATGCAGAGAGCATAGAATTTTAAAATTGGCGAATTTCATAAAAAGTAGCTTTTTTGGAGAGTTTTATTCTCCATATGCAGAAAAGTGCGAATTCTGCTATGTTTAACATGGATGCGTGTGGCGAGTTTAAATTGGCGAGATGCGCGCTTCAGAAACGTGTAAAAACAAATTTGCGCCTTTTTTTTCCCCTTTACTATAGGCGGCGAGCGCCATCTTGCCATCTTTTCCTGGCGCGGCAAAAATCGCGCCATTTTTTGGCTACTTGCCGTTCGCACCTCTCTGCATTCGGAGAGTTTTAAAAATGGCGAGATGGAGGTTCTCGCCAGCCGCGAGGCGAATTTTAGCAATTGAAAAAACAAAATGGCGCGTTTTTCGGAACTCGACATTTTCTGCCGGTTTCTGCGCGAAATTGTACAAAAAATGGCGAATTTCTAAATAACGATGCTCTCTGCATGAGGCCCTAAGCTTGTTGCATTTCGACATTTAATCACAAATATTCTGGGAAATTCTCAGTGTGAAAAAAAAAACCCTAAATAAAATTCCATTAGAGGAAGCTCATACAGTGACTGGCTGTTGTAATCAGAGCTGTGTCTTCAGGAGGTTAGTCTTGTTGAATAGTTTTTAAGAGGCATACCTTCAGGCTTTCCAACAGGTTATCTCATCAAAACTATCCCCTCTATTTTCAATCCCAAATCATGCTGTTCAATTTGACATTTGCCCTGTGTGTTTTCATCACCTTTTTGATGGTAGATATGGAGGCTGCTCACTTGGAAGAGACAGGATCATTCCATGTCTGCCTAGACTCCATCATTTGCATTTAATTGTTGTCCAGCAGAGAATAGAATTAACCCCTTGCAGTCCTTGCTGTTGGTCTTTTCTGCAGCAAAGTGTTTGGATATTTAAGCCAAAACTTACAAATGTATTAGATGCCGGGTTTTTTTTTGCCTACAAAGTTCGAACAGATTTTAACTAGAATCTTATTAGTCTGTGTATGACCATGACACTTATCAGAAAGATACAATAAATTATTGAAATTATTGAATAAATTGTATTGCACGTTGTATTTTGCCAGACTGAAATATTTAAATAAAACCAAAAAGATTCGTTTCTCAAGGATTTCTTCCAGTATTCTAGTACGATGATATGTATGTACCCAATCATCAGTTTATACTGGTTTATCAATGATTCACATGGGTATGTTTAGTTGCTGGTTAACGGTCAAACATTATAATAGACTGAATTTTTACAAAAATATATTTATTTTTCAATACTACTTTGTCTATTAAACCCAGCAGGCAAAAGCAAATTTTGTCTTTTTACCAAAACCTGGTTTTAACTAATAATTAAAGACTCTAACTCATTATGCAGTTACCAATAGTCTCTCATATTTCTAGAAAGGTAGATTCCATCCTAGAGATGGCTGAGTACATTTCTTTGAAGCAGAAATGTAATGTACCTTGGAATTGAAAGGCGCTTCAGATATAGAAGTTATTATATTACTTCTGCTACTACTTCGATCCCAGCAGGAATTCATTCCCTAATGGTGCTAACATTGTGTACAATGCTCTGCAGGTCACACCAGTTATAACAGATAAAATTGTCGTCTCTGGAGACTTATACCTAAAAACACAGTCTTAACCCCCTCTTGCTGACTGAGCAGCTTTGTCGTTAAAGGGTTCACAAATTCCCACTATCTTATTAGTGAAAAATTATTTGGCAAATATATTCATATTTATACATTTATTTTAGCAAGATTTCAATGAAAAACTGCTCTGAAAGGGAATTATATTTGACATACTTAAATGTATCTGTTTCTATGGGCCTACCATGACATTGTTCAGTGCAAATGGATCTTGCATAATGGATTGGACATCTCTACCATTGCTCTGTGAAAAGGCTTAATTACACTCCCAGGAGATTCATCTCTCTAAACAGCAAAAATTGCACTTTATATGTCGCATGTGAATAGCCCTAATGATTTTGTAGCACAGTGGTGCTCAACTTCAGTCCTCAAGACCCTCCCCTCCACCAGTTGAGGTTGTAAGGATATCCCAGCTTCAGCACAGGTGGCTCAATCAGTGGCTCAGTCTTTGATTGACCATGACCTGTTGGGGGGGCCTGAGGACTGAGTTGAGCACCCTTGTCCTAGCACATGCCCATTTGATGCCTTCCAGTGTCACCAGATACCCTTTGCGTACCTAACCCTCTTGCTGCTTCTTCTTTTAACACCTCCGTGTTCTTTTGATCTTCGTTCCTTTGAACTCAACTGAGAATTTAGTTCAATAGTTACTGGGCTCCTTAAACACTGCATGTTCTTGCTTCGTTCGTTTTGGCAATTCTAGCTCTATGGGCGGAGTAGTCTGTTTTATTTGTTTGTGATATCAGATGTACTACAACTGTTCCTAAAGTTGCCAGCAACCTCCATTGTAGTGTAATCGCAAAGCCTCCACCACTGTATTCTTCTCTGCTGTTTCTCACAATATTAATGAACTTCTTTGGCACAGTTTAGTCTCTTGGCAGCCATAACAAAGACTGATCTTGGTTCTCCAGTCTTTGTCCCTTCCAGTTTAACTGTGCATGTTCCTCATTATTTATCCATTATCTTGTAGTGTTTTACAAAGCTGTTTTGGTGCATTTACTTTCTTACTTTATATACTGTTACTTGTTGGCAATCTTATCAGCTTCGCTGGCTCTTGTACTAACAATTACCTAATTGTAATGCTCCATTCAATAAAGCTTATAGAACCTATCACCTTACCACTAGGGGTGCCATATTGCATATCGGACTGCAGTGGTTACACTAAACTCAGGCAGTGGTTACACTAAACCTATATTTCCACTCAACTATAAAAACAGCGCTGATTACAGATACATTCATCTACAATTATTGAGGGGTGTAAAAGAATTTAAAAAATGTAGGTTTAAAAATGATCAGGTTAATGCACCTACCATATTTCTGAACATATTGTGTATTAAGTATTAATTATATCTTTAACGGTGCATGCAATGTCTTGTATATAATGTATACCCTGCTCATTATGTAACTGTTTTTGTAAACATGTATTATTTGTCTTAACTCTGTGCCCAGGACATACTTGAAAACGAGAGGTAACTCTCAATGTATTACTTCCTGGTAAAATGTTTTATAAATAAATAATTAATTAATCTTCGCTTAAAAATGTAAGAAATAGTGTATTTACCTTGTTTGCTATGATAGTGGGTTAGTGCATTAAAGCAGCAGGTCAAGCAATATCCTACATGGTTTTTTTTAACAAATCAGATCTGTACTATGTGAAAATACTTGTAGCATTTAAAAAAAATGTTTTAAAGACATGTTTCTAATGTAGGAAGCATTTCCAAAGTGACAGCCCCCTTCCCCTTCTGATAGGCTCTGGCTCTTGAGCCCCACCCTCTCTCTAGCAGTGCACCAATTGTATCTAGTAACTGCCCAATCATATTCCAGGACTACATTGCCCACAATGCTGTGCAAGAACTGAATTAAATAACCCTCCGCAAGCGATCGATTACAGGAGAACGGATCGATCTGCAGATTGTATTGATGAACATATTGAATGGCAGCTTGAACTGCAGCTTTAGTCTGACACAAACCCATTTTTTATTGCATCAATGAAAGGTCTTTTTACATTCACAGCCATAACCTTATAGCCATGAAGACAGCATACATTGCAAAGGCAACAAGCTGCGGTAATTCATTTTGTCCATCAGAGCTTAGTTCTTCAATTTAAATGTACAGTAAAAGCAGTGGGTTTTTTTTTGGTGGTACATGTTGGTAGGCTGTACTGATACCTTTTTTTTCAGAGTGAAGTTGACACGGGACCGATGTGTAATGCTCTCCAAGAATTGTCCAAATTAAGCTTGGACTTGCAAGAGCGCAGAATGTACCTGTACAGAGCAGGTCAAAAAAAAATAAAAGTTCTTGTACAGGATTTTGAAGAAAGATGAACGATCCCACGCGCTTGCTATGACAATGCCACCAAAGTCACTGAAAAATCTACTCTTCCAGGGAGTTTCACTTTACAAAAAAATTGCAAAAATGATCCTCCAATTGATCAGGATGTATTTTACAGACAATTAAAAGAATCAATCAAAAAAGGATGCTTGATAGTGAAGATGCTGATTTAGCGCAATGGTCTCGCGTGCTTGATCAAAAACATTCAAAAGGGAACAGAGGGGTGGGAGAGGCGTTTTACATTTACTAAGATATGAGTACCACCACCACTTTTTTTTTTTGAGTGCTTTTTTTTGTTTGGGGAAAAAAATTATTGTAGAAATACACTGCTCAGTATAAGATAATCATGCCAAGCTTCAATACTCGGAGGCCATATGCAATACCCCAATACATAGCAGCCTGTAGATATCTCACCTACTCATTTCAAAATAAAAATACTTCCTCAGGGCTAGATGCCTTAAGCTCTGTTAGCCTATTTAACCTGACGATAACATAAATAACGGTTGGTTATTCTCTTTTGTGAATATCCGTTACCATTAACCTAACGTTAGCCCAACATATGGTGAGTGCTCGTGATATGCAAAAGAGACGTTCCCCCTAACACCACCTATCCATTAAATGCCATTCAGGTTAACACTAAGGGAGAGAGTTTACTAGGCTCCAGGTGACGTATACTTCCCCAAACACCTTTATGCAACACATAGGTGTAACAAACACCTTTTATACAGTACATGTGCACAAGAAGCAACATACCTGGAAAATATGCAAATTTAAGTCATGTGACATTAGTCTGCATATCCAAATTAACATATTGTACAGGTGTCTCAAGTGGTTTCCTTTTTGTGTCTAGGTATCATGTATAGATTCCCAAACGCACCTTTACAAGTCATTTGAGATGCGGAAAAAACGAGTATCTCTCTCCCCCCAATTTAATGTGATGGTAAGCTTATGCTAATGATTTAAACAGTTGTTTTTGCATACAATTACTTTTGTGTATATACGTTAAATGAAAATAACATCCGTTACTAATTTAGGAAACCTGACGTCAGCCCTGATCTAATGGCTCTTAGTTAGGAAGAGAGAAATAGTTGTATCTCGCAGATCTGTCTCCTACATACTGTATGTACCTACTCTGCCACTTTCCTCAAAGTTGATCACATTTCTGCCAAAACAGGATTTAAAAAAAATAAATGGAAGATCTGATGGAATCTTTACTACAGTTAATGAATTCCACCTGACACCTATTACTAAAATGCCTGAAACCATTCATAACCATGATAGATAGGGTTGCCAGGCTCCTGCACGGCTACATTATCAAGCAGTAGCCAATAAGGATGGAGAAAGCTGAACAGCCCTGCTCTCTTCCTGCTCGGGGAAATCCTGCGGCCCCCCCAAGCCAGTCAGCTTACTAAGTCCAGAGAGGTAATACCGGACGGACACATACATGTCCATTATTACCTCATTTTGTACTGGACAGTGTCCAAATACAGGACAGTCCGATTCAATACTGGACACCTGGCAACCCTGAATTAATGAACCTACTATTTCATAACAAAAAAAAGGAATGCAACAAAACATTGATGCTTTATTTCCATAAAATACATCAATATGAGAAAAATAATGAATTTAAATCATATCTAATACATTATATAATCCCATGGGTCTTAATAAAACACTTTCAAAATGTTCTGTACATTTTCCACCATTCAGAATTGCACCACCACTTGTAAAAAGAGTAACCGATCTTGTTCATGTGCCACAATGTCTCTGTACAGATGTACAATATGTACAGTAACAATAAGTGCAAAGCCATGTAAAGCAAAACCTATGAAAACAATGCATGCCCTCTTTAGGGAAACAAGAATACATTCTATGCGCTGATTTGAAGCCTGACATCTCTTCTGTGCAAACAAGTGATTCGTCTCAACAAATTAATATATTATATAGAAATAACTTTATAATTGGACAAGCAGCTCCGATAAACCCACATGCAATTGACCAGATAGATACTGTACCGTTGCTTCTTTAAATACTGTTCGTATCGCACCCTTTGACAAGGCTAAAACGTCTCAACATTGTACAGACGCTGCAGATGTGGGCTAAGGTGCAGCCACGCCAGGAGACCTAAACTTGGGAAGGTAAAGGCCAAATTTGTTCTCTATGCCAGCAAACGTTGCTGTGGCCAGTCTGTAACCACCGATGTGGTCTGGGTTTGCAGGCGGAAGATCAGAGATTCTGGTCTTTGGAGCAGGTTCAGCACCAGCAGGTTTGCTGTC
This sequence comes from Ascaphus truei, assembly GCF_040206685.1. Taxonomy (NCBI): domain Eukaryota; kingdom Metazoa; phylum Chordata; class Amphibia; order Anura; family Ascaphidae; genus Ascaphus; species Ascaphus truei. The sequence goes on from NW_027455385.1 coordinate 12,097, forward strand.
AAGAGAAACAGAAAATGTTTTACCGAAGAACGCGAATGTGCTATCTGATTGCAGCACAAGGTTGTGACAACAACCAATCGGGGAGCTCCATACTGTAAAGCTCTTTATTTTACCCCCAAAATGCTCCATTTTGCTAAGCTCAGTGGCCTTATTATCTGGCTCCAACAATGCCACGTGTATGGAACGTTCAGACACTGGACACTATGATTGGCTTAGACAGTTGTCATGGATACAGTGGACGTGCTGTCACTCTACTCAACAGCTGTTTAGAATGTTCCATTCATCCACAGTTCACGGGGGAGTTCAACTTGAATTCCAATTTTAAACCTGCACGTTTAAGACCCATATTTACATTAGGTTAACAGAGTTACTGTGATCGTTTGAAATAAGAGGCTGCCATGCTT
>NW_027455385.1:15000-38056 GCF_040206685.1 Ascaphus truei
ATTAAAAGGAAATCCCTTGGGAAGATGTCTAAGTGCTTTCAATGTTTTTCAAATGCATGTTACGATATAGTCAGAGCAAAAAAGGGTTAGGGTTACTAACTAAACATTTACTAAGGTGAAGCCGAGATACTCAGAACTTTCTTTATTAATAACTACTGTAGGAATGATCGGTGAGGAACTGCAGACTTTTTAACATATCGCATGAAAAAAGAGGTAATTTTCAGTTCCTCTGCCCATCCTGGAAGAACGTCTCCCTTAATGTAGTACTGTATACTGCTTACTTTACACAATTAATAGTCAAACATTGTAAAGTTGTATATGCTTATATGCACATATTCAATAGGAGTAATGTTTTCCTCTGATCAGATAAACATTTGTAAACAGTGTGTCATCAATTCACCAGATTAGCGATTAGTCAATTGTTTCAAACAATGTTTGCATGAAATAAGTAAATGAGCTCTTCTTCGCTTTCATATAAGGCATATAGGTAGTACAGCTGAAGGGAACGGAATATTAGTGATCCAAAAGAATGATTTGGCCTATTAATACAAGCCAGTAGTGAGGAGCTAGTTCTTACCCCCAGCTCCCTTCCACAGTGCCTTCGATCCTTCCTCTTTGAGGATCTTTCTAAAGCAGTCGATAACTCCACTGTATGTTGTCTGACCAGCTCGAGCCGCCACTTGCAGTCTTGTCTTGATGACATCGGCAGGGGTTACTAAGGAAGCTGCAGGCACCCCTTTAAACAGAAAAGAACGGTGAATTCACACCCAGCCCTAGATGTACTAAACTTTGATATGGATATTCCCATGTGTTAATGGTGAAAAATATATATATTTACAGCCGCAATTACTAAAAGTTTAACTCTTAAATAACAGTGATAACGCTCATTTCATCGCAGTGATCAGCTTGGGCTGCATTTCCGTCAGGAACGCTAATTAGCTTGCAAATGAGTATGCATAATCTAATTGGATATGCAAGAGCGTTCCATTTTACGACAGTACCGCAAATATATGCTGCTCGCTAAACTCCGGTACTTGGCGATATTGGGTTACCGCCAAAAATTATCACCAATTTTTAATCACCTACCCCAGGCTGGCGTAGGCCGATCTTGCCTATTTATATAATGGCCACTGTAGACATAGGCAACATAAGACTAGCCAACCTAGAATAGATGCTAAAAAAATACATCATATTAGCGGAATTCCACTGCAATGCAGAGGGACGTCACTGAAGCAGACAGACAACAGGCTGTACTATAGGTGCCGCCAGCACAGAGGCACACCGATTAACGGGGGATAAAAGATTTCTCCGTAACCGGAGAAACACCAGGACTCTGATCACACGAGCTACACTTTAAGACGCTCATTATTGAGTGCACTATCTTCATCAATTTTATATTTACTCTTTCATTGTTATAAAAATGTGTTATATTTTAAGGTGTTTTGTCTGTAGCGCTTCCCTTTACACTTATGGGGGATGTAAAACTATATATATAAATATACACACACACACACACACACAGAACAATAGGGGACGCAGCGCACAGCCGAGCAGCAGAAGGTGGGGTGTACTACTTAGATGCAAAAATAATAATAAAGAAAATATAGGTACTCCAATATTGCTCAATAACTTTACTGTATTTGACGTTTCCGCTGCCTTTATTAAGAATATATACTGTATATATGAAAAGTCGTATGATCCAGTGCACTATATAAAGAGACATTTTCCACCAACACGCTTCACATTTGTCCGGTAGATCTACTTTTTATTCACCATATTACGTGCTTGTTAGGTTTTCAAAACACCCCATGCAGGAAATACATTACGGTTAATTGATCTGTAAATTGATTGATATGCTTGTGTCACACTCAAAGGAGCCGTGAATGGCTTATCTTTGGTACATCCGCAATGACAGATTAGTGGTGAAGGACAGAGCTATAATGTGTGATGGTCTTTTGTTAGCTGCCCATGATTATGGGGCTAAATCATTTCTTTTACTAAGTGTGGATTGTACTTGCTTGCAGGATTTCTGTTACTAAACTGAAATGAAGAAAAACGCAGTTTCCATCGCTAAACGGCAGATGAATAGGTTGCTTTGCAGTCAGAAGTTACAATGCCACTTCTATTACTGGTCAGCAGGAAGCAAAGCCGCTGCATCCTGCCAAGAGCTGAAAGCTTCGCCTTGGGCATGAGGTGGCTTTTGCCCTGCTGTGCCTTGGAGTCAGGATGTCCCAATGTTAGAGCACAATGTGTTTTATATAAGCACAAACACTAATGACTGCACCAATTGGTCCTCAAATGTACCCTCTTTGCTAGGCACTGATAGTACTAAATATACTTACATTTAATTCACCCATATGTCTCCCAACCCACCACTTATACAGACTGCGCAACACATGCCCGCTCATTTCTGTGAGATGTGCGAGGACAATTAGGGACATCTCTTAATTTTGCAATGACTTGTATTAAAGTGACGCCACTTTCAAGAGGAATCAGCAAACTGTTACATTTTCCACTACGAGTCTGGGGATCTAGCTAATAAATAAACTAATGCTAACCCAGTGTTACTCCTTCAACTGTCTATGGCTAAAGTTTTATGCCCGTTAGTTCTAATGGTATGCATAAGAGGTGTTCCCCCTACCATATCCGCTAAAGGCCAATCAGGATAACGCAGGGAATTAACATTAGGTTAAGGTGGTGCTTTTTCCAGTAAGACCCTGAAATGTGCGTCCACACGTCCTATTGTACTAGAGTGCCAAATTATTCCCCAACACACCTTTATACAATACATGGAGAGATACCAGTGCACAAAAAGGAACACACCTGAGAAAAATGCTAATTATATTCAAATTATTTACATTAACATATTTCCCAGGTATCTCAGGTGTGTTCCTTTTTGTGCACTGGTGTCTCTCCACATGTTGTATAAAGGTGTGTCTGTGTAGGTATAAGTCATTTGAGACCTCTAATAAAATAGGTCTTGGTCTCTATGCAAACTAGTGTGAATTTAATCTGCTGTTAGTTAAACAATGGCCATTGTTTTTGCATATAAATACATTTATGGATGGGCATTAAACGCAGGGAAAATAACATTAGTCATTTAGATAACCTCACATTATTTGTCCTGATTTAACGGACCTTAGAGTATCTGGCTCATAATATTTATTATATTTGAATACAAATATACAAAAAAAAAGGAATATAGATCAAAACTGAATTTGCAACATACGAAACACACAGCACAATCAAAAACCAAGAAGGACCTAATAGATTATATAATGATATATAATTTTTAAAAAAAAGAGAGATGGAACCGTGACCATCCAGTGTCCTACCCACAAAACATGGGATCCGCCATAATTATTCTCTCATCTCCTGAAATGATCCCTAAGGGAGTCAAACCTGTGCACACTGTAAACCTTTATCTTGCAGTTCTGCTGCCTTTTTATCTAATTCCATACATCTCCAATCTCTTCCAAGCAGCAGTAAATAAACGTGTAGTCAATATTTTTTATTTTTTTAGTGAGTAAACATCCTTAATTAAGAAAAGGGTCCAAGGGCTCAACCGGAGTTTCAAGCCAGTGGTACCTCTTATGTGAGATTGACTATCCAACCAAAAGATCAAAATAACTGACCTTTTCCACCAAATATGGGTCATACTTCCCTCTCGACCAAGGGTGGACAATTGTAGTCCTGAAGGGCCGCCAACAGGTCAGGTTTTAAGACTATCCCTGCTTCAGCACAGTTGGCTCAGTCTTTGACTGAGCCACTGATTGAACCACCTGTGCTGAAGCAGGGATAGCCTTAAAAATGACCTGTTGGTGGCCCTTGAGGACTGGAGTTGGCCAACCGAGTTCTAATTTCTCTAACATAATTCTGACCCAGTGCCATGGATTGCCCCAATTTTTTACAGGGGTTAGGTACCATCTGTATGAATTCGTTTAACTATTCTCCTTAATAATACTGTACCTGAAATTGATGCCTGGGAAACTGAATCCCAAATCCCATAGGGGGATTATGCATTAAGCAGTGATAGTGCCGATCGGGGCACTATCGCACGGAAACTCCCATATTGGCTTCAATAAACCGCCCGTCTCAACATAGTGTGCCAACTATCTACAATGAACCCACTCAGATGTCAAAACTAAAAAACTTCTTAAAAGGAAGTAAATTACCTAAATTTGCCTGATTTTAAAAAACTCACCTAATTTAGACACCCCCGTCTCATACCAGAATTTAACATAATTGAAACCAGAAACAGAGCAACTTGTGAAAATAGTGGTAACACAGGTTACAGGAATGGGATTAGATGCCCGAGATCGGGTTGAGTAATCTGGTTCCAAACATCAAGGGAAAGTTTAAGGATTGGATTATCATAAAGTCTGTGTGTTCGATCTTTCTTACAAAGTCTCAAAAAGCTTGCTAAAGATGCTCATCATTCTCCATGATTTTTATCCACACCTCTTGGCCCCCAGCAAACTTTTCGCTAATTGGCGATAGCGAGTGCATATTATAGTTATGGTTAAGATAGACCAAATTATAATGTTACTGTCTTTGGAGTGGGAGAACTTGCTTCAAACATATTTGCTGGGTCTTTGTAAACTTTGGCAAGTCACTTCAAACCAAACGTTAGACTCATCTATCTAAATGCAATACGCTCATCATCATCCTTTTGTACAGTGTATTATTAATGGCTTCTTTATCGCACTGACGCAGTGGTACGCGTGACGGGTTTACATGGAAAGAATGCGAGCATTTACAATCTAAACAGGGTAGTAGGAGACAAAGAGAATTACATGTGTGCATACAGTATAACAGTGACGGTGCAAATAAATTCAGAGAGGGTGTTTCCTGTAGATTAAGAATGAAAGAAGAGAGAGAGAGGAAATACAACAAGTAGCTTAGAACTTGAAGAGAGTATGCATTTTGCATCAGTGAAACTGGACGGCTTGCTTGAGGAGGTGGATTTTACGACATTATATTATTTGTACAGTGTTGTGTATATTATTAGCACAACTTAAAAATCTATTTTTTTTTATTATTACGTATTAACATTAAAATGTATTATAAAATGTGCAACAATAAATGGTGTTCCATGCAAGGTACCTTTAAAAACTGATAACTCATGGGTATCTCCGACAGCTGATACATCTCAGATGCACTGACCTTGGCCCATTGCAGACGCACTTACCAGAACACCCTCCTACTGCCTCTTAAATTCTCCCTAATTACCACATAAATTGTAAGCTCTCCAGGGCAGGGGCTCCTTATCCTAATGTTACTTTTATGTCTGAAGCGCTTATTCCCATTGTGTTGTAATATTGTCACGTGTATTACTGCTGTGAAACGCTATGTACCTGGATGGCGCTATATAAATAAAAATATACATACATCATAATAATAACTTTATTTAATCTAGCGCTTTTCTCCCAGTGGGACTCTAAGCACTTTTACTCAATTACAGTATATTGCGCAGTACTCAGCACATAGGAAATTGTACAAAGTCCCTTCTCAGATGAGCTTGCAATCTATATCTATATCTTGGTGACTGCGGCACAGGGAGACAAGGTGACTTCCCCAAGGTCACAAGAAGCTGACAATGCAAATTGAACCAGGTTCCACTGATATCAAACTCAGTGTCATTGTTTACAGTCAGTGTCTTTACTCACTGAGTCATTCTTATGTTCTGTAGCATGTTGTAGGGTTCAGCCTCACTATTCTAGTTACAGATAATCGTTGATCCTGAGCAGAAGCTTTATAGTTCTTAACTGTTTCTTCCACTGATCTCAAGTTCTCAGAACAAGCTGTTGACAGAAGCCTTACTCAGATGGACAGATATATTATGGCTCCAAGTTGCAGAATGCCATTAAGCTGTTTACATCAGTTATGCTAATGTAATTAGCTCTCATTAAAACTACGACATCACCCACCGAGAGAATATATTTACAACTCCTTGGTGGTGACTGATACTGCTTTTGTGTAAACGGGCTGATGAGAACAATTTTCATGTTCTCTATTAACAACAACAAAAAGTAATCTTGCCACAAAATGCTATAAATATAACCTTACCTGCAATAGCACCAGCTGTCAGGAGCTGAAACGCCCCCACATGACCATGCTCATCAGCAAAGAGTCCCTTGCAGTGCGCATAAGCTGGAAAGTAGATGGCAGAGAAAGGGACGTCTCTCAGGAAACAGGCTTTGGCACCCTACAATAATAACACATTGTATCAATACAGAGACTTGCAGGGAGATAGGACAATGCTATTTTGGATCAAAATTGACACAAAGAAATTCAGTTTCATCTTTAATTCAAAAACGTGTGCAAGTCCCCTCAGGGCTGACATCACTTTACTAAAAGTGAAAATCCCCAAGCAGGGCTCCATAGTACTTACTCTACATATCTACATTATTGCAGACATGTCTAAGACATGTGAATATGCTCACAAGCGATATTTTTATTTGCTATACAGTGGAGGGTTTTATGTCACCCTTTTCACCCACCATAACTTATCTAATATCTATATTACGTAGGGCTGCCAGGGTGGCTTCTCCAAAAATACTGGACACAATGGTGAAAGGTGCGACACGCTCGAGACACACACACACACACACACACACACACACACACACACACACACACACACACACACACACACACACACACACACACACACACACACACACACACACACACACACATACCATGCTGTTTCCTCCTCGCCTTGGCCGCATCCCAGGCTCCTGACACCTCGTCCTGATTGGCTGCATTACCCAGCAGCAACCAATCAGGATGGAGGAAGCTGCCCAGCCCTCCCTGTTCAGGGATGTCCCACGGCCCCCCTAACCGGTCAAGTCACTATGTCCAGTGAGCTAATACCAGACACATACATGTCCAGTATTACCTCTCATTTTTCACTGGGCAGAGTGTCCAAATACAGGACAGTCCGGTTCAATACTGGATGGATACCTGGCAACCCTAAATTATTGCGCATGAACCGCAGTTTTAAAAACTCTTTTAGCAGTAGAGAGGCTAGAAAGGACAGTGCAAAGCAACATGTTAAATGTCCATCTGGTGGTGGAAAAGTGAAATAAACCCATATGTTTGATATCATAGTCCTATTTCACGATTAGGTATCAGAGGGAAATAAAACATTACCTAAAACTGCCCATCACATGAATAATAACTTCTCAGGGCCTTATTCTATACCAGAGGTGGTCATCTCCAGTCCTCAAGGGCCACCAACATGTCTGGTTTTAAGGATATCCCTGTCGTTGATATCAGTCAACGACTGAGCCACTGATTGAGCCACTTGTGCTGAAGCAGGGATTTCCTTAAAACCTGACCTGTTTGTGGCCCTTGAGGACTGGAGTTGGCCACCCCTGATCTATACACCCCCTTAACCTTTTAACCCCCTCTAGCAGCAAAGAAGTTAAAATAGAAACAAAAACATGGACACATCTAGTATTTGCACCTACTTGAAAATAACCAGGCAAGTACATAATAACTGAGACACTAAGCAGAATCCTTTTTCTGGATAGCTATTGAATTTTTACGTATGACACGGGCATCACGGTTATTTCTTGTTTAAGAAAACGAATAACTTCTGCACCATTAAACCTGATCTGTATTGATGCTGCTAAGAGTACCTGTAGGGAAAGAATTTCTTGACTGGCATTTTTCTGAGCGATCGTTCTTTTTATTTTTTTGCTGCGATGCCTTACTGACAGGTCTCACCACTTCACTTCTTAAGGATAGGAATTCTTCTGCGTGTAACTTTTTATTTTTTAATATTACATTATTTTCAGTCAGAAAGGGAATTGAAGCCAACTCAGAAACTAAGCCACTCCCATTTTGTCTGGTGAGAGTGACGTCACCATTAGAGTATATATACCCAGGGCCGTGCCCCGGGGGCCCCAGCTCGGGGGGGGGGGGGAGGGGAGGTCTTAAAGGGAGTTGGGGCTCTCCCTCTGGACTCGAGATGAACCCCCCAAGCGGTTACAAAGGCCCTGTGCTTTTCCCCACAGCAATGAAACTTATTGCCAGGGCCTCACTGTAAGATATGTAAATATGTTGAAGTGTATAGTTATGTGTAGAAACTCCAGAGAATACAGTAGTTGGATCAGGCCCACCGGAAGGTCCCGAGTGAAACTCTGACCCAATAGGTATGGATGAGGTAGGCAGTGCACAGAGTGACGGGATACTGATCCCTGAAGAGAGAGTATATTCCCACTGACAGTTTCTTGTAAACTTCTGATCTGATAAGTATAGAGGAAGAATACTGGTCCACTGTAAAGGGATACTGATCCCCAGGCCGCCAAAAGGGTGGGTCTGCTGGGGTTGGCGTCCCGGGCCCGGTGAATCAGGGGGCCCGTGTCAGGAAAAAAAATAAAAATGCCTGCTCCACCTGCAGTAGGGGCCCGGGCTGCCGGGCCTTAACCCACGCCCTCCCCGAGTCCCCAGCCATGCTCCCAAGGACCCCCCTCCCCAGGCCCCTACCGGCTTCCCCTCGGCTCCCCCAGCCAGGCCCTACCGCCCAGCATCCCTCCCCACCCCTCAGTCCCTACTAGGAACCTTTCCCCTCCTCTTCCCCTCACCCCCCCCCCCCTACTGGCATCCACCATCCTCCGCGGCTCCAGTTCCGGGCGAGCCCACATGCGTCCAGCGCCCTCCCCAGCCAGGCGGCTCCTCAGACCCCCCACCGGCCGCCGGACCCCTTAGCCACCGGTCCCGACTATCCCCAAGGTATGTATACTTTTTTTTATATGTATTGGGGGGGGAAGGGTCTTTTTATATGTATTGGGGGGAGTGGTGGACTTGTTATATGTATTGGGGAAGTGGGGGTCTTTTTATAATTTTGGAGGGAGTGGGGGTCTTGTTATATATATGGGGGAGTGGGGGTTTTGTTATATGTATTGGGGGGGTGTGGGGGGTCTTTTTATATGTATTGGGGGGAGTGGGGGTCTTTTTATATGTATTGGGGGGGTCTTTTTATATGATGTTTGTTGTTGTATTAGGGGGCCCTACTCCTTGCATTTGTCCTATGCCCCAAGATTTCTGTTGGCAGCCCTGCTGATCCCAGAGCGTGTCCCAACCAGGATCCACCAGATACAGGGCGTTACAGATGCTATGCAGGAGATTGCCAATCTACCATTACTCAAGGATACAAAAACCAGTACCTCCCCAGCGTATGAGTGAGAGCTACCAGGGGACGTCCCTGAATCCCAAAGAAGTTTAAATACCTCCTTAGTGAAGGAGTGAGAGCTACCAGAGGAATAAGCACAGAGTAACTATATTGTTGGACACCAATTAATGTCTATATGAAACCTGCCCTTGTATGTGGAGCATTATCAACAGATGTGAATAAAGCTCTTTGTTTGTACTATAAAAGTTCCTGGCGCCCATCCTTATTCTATCTGCAAATCTACACCCAGCCTGCACGAATCTAGCACCCTGAAAAGGTATGCGTCACTGAGCACAGCCATGTAAATAGTCTATCTGACGTAAACTCCTTTAGAGCCGGTTATGGAGGGTTACACACATCAGATGTTGTAGCAGATGCTGTGCATCACCCTCTCGCCCTCCGATCTCTGGCCCGTGCTGATTCCACCTCTGGAAGCGAAGCTCCCGAGTTGGTTGAAACTGCCCCCTAGTGAAGTGAAAAGAACTTTTGATGGAGGGGGCTCCACTTGGTCCACCCCTAGAATACTAGAAAAATATAGCAGGAATTACCTGGTACTGCACAAGGGCCCCCCATCCTGCATGACGGGGCTTGTGCCTTACCGGGTACATCATAAAGACAGCAAAAAACAATGAATAATTAATGCTTTCCTAACTTGGGACTGAATTTTAACCCCAGCAGGTCGTTTTAGGGCTTGCAACACATTGACTGAAAGGGACTATTAACACCGTGGAGTATAACATAACATCTTTGGTCATAAATGCTTATTTATAAGTGAGCATCTGTTCAGTCAGGCTTACATAATAGATTCACAGGATGTCATGCATAGGGGAATCATTGGCAAAAGCTAACGAAATAAGTTAACCACTGCAGCACTCACCTTATAAAGACCAAAGAATCCCAAGTCTCGCAAAACAGTGAGAGCGCTGACTCTGGGTCCTGTTGAAATTTCTCCTGCGACCTGTAAACGGATCTTTACAATCTCCAGCGGGTTTGTGAAAATGACTTGCGAGCCTCCTGCCTGTAGAAAAAAATGCACCATTCTATCAGGTCTTTTAAAAGAGATTTTTAAGTCTTTAAGCTTTAAGTCTTTCTGCATCCACAAAGAGCAAATATCAAAAATACTTTCTCCCGGGATGCACTATTGTATGTATACATATTTTTTATTTATATAGAGCCACCAATGTACGCAAAGCTTTACAAACCTAGCCCCTGAGGTTATGTACTCAAATTGTTTAAGTTTTATTTATGCAGAACGCTTTCATTTTTTTTTGTAATTGATGTCCTCCATGTATCCAAAATGCCAGTGTTTATCCAGAGTGGGAACGGGGTAAAATATAAGTCCAATGACTTAACCCCTAGTGTGGGGGACGGGTTGGTGAATTTAACAAGAGAGAGATGACCGGGGGAGGTCTCTCGACCGGCACCAGACCCCTTCAGTATATATGACCGCACATGAAACCAATCCTCCTAGGGACACTCTGTAAATGTTGAGAATAAAATCACTTACTGCATCTGGTATCCGGATATGCGTGCTCCATGCTGTTTGTAGTACATAGAAGGAAAGCTTCTCACTGACGAGAGAGAAGAGACAGCGGGCACTGCTAGGCAAATATTGAAGGCTGGACAGCGCTGGAGTAAAAAGTTATTTATTGACCATATGTAAACATGGATAAAAAGGGAAGGTCCCCCGCAGTAACTCTAACGCGTTTCACCCCTACGGGGCTTTGTCAAAGAGTAATAACTCTCGGTACACAACACATTCAACGGTGTGTGGTGACATCACTTCCGGTTAGACTCGCTACTTGAATGTGTTGTGTACCGAGAGTTATTACTCTTTGACAAAGCCCGTACGGGTGAAACGCGTTAGAGTTACTGCGGGGGACCTTCCCTTTTTATCCATGTTTACATATGGTCAATAAATAACTTTTTACTCCAGCGCAGTCCAGCCTTCAATATTTGCCTAGCAGTGCCCGCTGTCTCTTCTCTCTCGTCAGTGAGAAGCTTTCCTTCTATACTGTAGTAGTGACAGGAAGAAAGTCACAATTTTTCCAGTTACATGGGCTGAGGTTTTTAACAAAATGTTGTACATTTAAGGCTTTCATGCACTAACTCAGGGATGCTCAACTCCAGGCCTCAAGCCCCCCTCAACAGGTCAGGTTATCAGAATATCCCTGCTTCAGCACAGGTGGCTTCAATCAGTCCATGCTTCAGCACAAGTGGTTCAATCAGAGGCTAAGTCTTCGTCTGAGCTCCTGATTGAGCGACCTGTGCTGAAGCTGGGATTTTCTGAAAACCTGACCTGTTAGGGGGGCTTGAGACCTGGAGTTGAGCACCCCTGCACTAAGCCCTGTTAAGTCAGGAAATATAACGTGACGTTACTTAAAACCGGATCAGATGCTATGTTCCCTGACTTACAGTGGTGTCAACATAGCTAATTATATGCAAAAGCGACAGAAATACATCTAATTCGCACAGGCTTAAGGTCACGTTTTTGCACCATAACGTGGCGTAATCTTCCAATAATGTGACGTTATGTCAGTCTTGGCATTAATCCTACCAGACCCCGAGGAGTTTTGCTGAATTGGAGAGAAGAGAGGGGGGGGGGGGGGAAACGCAGTTATTTCAATTATGCCTAACTGTGGCGTTACACCCATCCAGGGCCGCTGCAACCACTAGGCAACTTATGCGGTCGCCTAGGGCGGCACATTTTGGGGGGCGGTGGAAGCCAAGGAGGAGGACGGCAGACGATTGGAGCGGAGCAGGTCAGCGGGAGCAGAGGATGGCCGGGAAGGGGCATGCCTCAGTGGCTCGACCCGGAAGTCTGCACTGACTTCTGGTGTCTACCGCTGCTCCAGTGAGGGCATCACCTACTCCACCTCAAGACCACAGCCTGCATGCCGGGAAGCCAGGTACGCCGGGAAGCCAGGTAGACATTTTTTATTGAGTGAGAGGATGAGGAAGAGCGGTGAGTGGAGGAGGGAGGATGAGAGCTGAGGGTAGCTGAGGAGGGGAAGGATGAGGAGGGTGGCTATGGGGAGAGGAGGGAGAGTGTGAGAAAAGGGGGAGGGTGAGAGGAGAGGGAGAGATTGAAGAGGATGAGAAGGGTGAGAGGATGAGAGGGGGGTGACAGGATGAGGGTGGGAGGAGGGGGAGGGTGAGGGAATGAGGAGGGTGAGAGATTGAGGGGGGTGAGAGAATGAGGAGGGTGAGGAGGGGATGAGAGGATGAGTAGGAAAGGGGCGAGAGGATGAGCAGGAAAGGGGCGAGAGGATGAGGATTTACCCTTGCACCGGCCCAACACCCATCCAAACACTACAAAAGTCCTATTTCAACGTTGTAACGTCAAATCTCAGCGTTAACATTAACAGACTTTAGTGGATAGAAGATTAAATGCTTCATACACCACATTTGCATCTCCGTATCATGGAAGTCCGTTATAGTTAACGCAATACTCTTTACGGGAGAAAATACGACTTAAAGTTACATTATTGTCCTTAGTGGATACATTGTTGCTCTTAATGTGACGTTTACGTAGGTTAAGGGACCTTAGTGCATCTAGACCTAACAGTCTTAGTAAATAATAATTTGTCAGTATTTCACCAGAACAAAAAAAGAACATTTCAGGATAGAACAGAAAACATTTCACCACCGTGTCCTGCTGTGATGGAGGTTCGCTAAGAAAGCAATCAAACAACAAAAAGTGTGACTATGGTAAACTATTATGAGGATCTAGAAGTAAAAGTTCCAATCGCACAGACTGTCATATAAATAAATCGATGCATAGACAGTAATTTCAATAATATCCACTTCCTTGCTGCATGAGTCTGAAGTGGGTCCTCCGTTCTCCCCTCAAACAAACACGAAGCATGTTATACATGCGAAACGAGTTGAGGTTTCGTCCCTCACACGTCACAAGTCACCACGTTGGTGCGTTAATACGTCATCACGTGCAGACGCTAGTCAGCGGTTTAGCTTTGTAGCCTCCACGGACCCAGTGCTGCGAGCTCAGAGTCCGGGGACCCGGTGCACCGGGTTCTTGCAGAATTTCAATTACGGACCTTCTCTTCTCTCACTGGGAGATCGTGGAGCCTATTTTTACGATTTTAATTTTAAGTCTATGATATGTGTTTGTGATAAACACACACACACACACACACACACACACACACACACACACACACACAAACACAATTATCTGCCATTCACTTCCGGTGCGCTGTGTCTTATGTATTATGAGAATCTGTCGATTTTAAAAAAAGGATACAGAATAGATTGCACCGAAAAGTGTGGCCATAAAGTTATAGTTTGAAAACTAGCTGAGTTCTAAGGTTCAATCTCGCAGACATGTAGATGTTGTATTAATTATGACAGAGCAGGACACCAAACCAAATTAGGGTTTTTCTGCATTTTGATAGATTTTCAACCATCAATATTGCCTGTCCCAGATTTAAGACTTCTAAGCAAGATCATTGTGAACCACAATGCACTGCGGTTAAAGTTAGAAAACAAGGACGGGATCTCATGGTGAGGATCCAGGCTGGTTAAAATGCATCTTTGGTAAACAAAAGTTTGCTGTATGCTGTATGGCAGGGGTTCTCAAACTCCAGTCCTCAAGTCCCCCCCAACAGGTTTTCAGGATATCCCAGCTTCAGCACAGGTGGGTCAATCAGTGGCTTCAGTGCTGAAGCAGGGATATCCTGAAAACCTGACTTGTTGGGGGGGGGGGGGGTCTTGACGACTGGAGTTGAGAACCCCTTTCAGCACAGTACTTTCTTTACAATGCCACCGAATTTCAATCAAAGAAACACTTTTCAAGTTGCCATTAGAAATCCAATAACGTTTCTATAACTTCTGAGAAAAGAACTCTCTGTACAGCAATCCAAAAAAAACAAAACAGAAATCTTCTTTTTAGAGCAATTTTCCTATTTTGAGTTCATCTAATTTTCTCAGTTTCTAACTTACGGAAGATTGAAGGACTGCACAGAGCTATTCAGACCACTTTCCCATCCCTCACTACATCACAGATCTTTTTGTATGACATCACCCCCAATTATGGGATATCATTGGTGATGCAATGAGACAGCAGGACATGTGCAATTATGGTTTATAGGAAAGTTAAATGTGGTTCAGTGAGCTCCAATGTGCATATGTTATTGCCACATACACTCTTCATTTACGTTCAAGTAAAAAGGAAGCCAAGTCCTTTAACTATAAACTTTACCCATAAGTCTGCACATTTTGATCCTTTAACGGCAAACCTTTTTTTGTTATTAAATTAGCCATTTTTGGGGGTTATTAGGTTAACCATTTTTTTCTGATGTGATAAAACATAAATACATTAGAAATATTACAATTTACTCCATCTGGTAGAATCTTTTTGTTAAAGGTGGTATAACATAATACAGTATATATGTGTTTGTAGTTTAACATACTTCTTTAAGTAAATGGGTCAATTTTGGTGCATGGATGTGGTTCTTAGTATCTGGCAAAACAAATACATAACCATAACCCACCAAAGCTACCAATCTGGTGACGCTGTCGTAAATTCAGATATCATGTGTATTTAATATATGGACATTTATGGCTAGTAGATTCTTTAGTGGGGGGGGTCGGGGGGATAACTGAATTTAGTGCACCAAAAATGGGAAATTAGAAAATCTAATGCTTTATATTATTGTGATTATTTGTTTCAAATATTATAATTGTGTATTTTCACCATGTATATTATCAGCTAGGTTAGACACCTACAAATCTGTTGACAAATTAGACTGTAAATTTCAACTTATTATCCAGAGCATCAGTGTGAATGGAAGAAGTCATCTGTTTAACCTCTATGTCAAGCAAATGTGAAAAAGCCCACAATGAACAATTAACTAACGGAGAAGCTGACAGAACTGGGCACATAAGAAATATGCACATTGAGATCCGGCAGACAGCACCCCGTGCCACTCACAGTGCTGCAGGGAATAAACATATGACCCTACACATTAGACCTATTGCCCTTTGCAATTCCACCCTAGGCAAATCCTTCAAACATTAGGATACTCAATGCAAGACCAGGCTGTACTTCCTACTTAAGCCTCTCTATCCTTGGGCAAAACCATACTTACGTTCTAACAGCTCTAGCAGCAAAGGTATTCTTTTTGTTTCTGCTTAAAAAGAATTCTCCTTGCTTCATTGAAACACTAAAGGAATGTACTTTTTCAATCATCAATCCACTGCTTTTTAGCACAAGGTTAAAGTTGCGATCTTATTAATTGTACTTTAAACAAAGATGACAAAATAAATATTATTACTGAGCTATCAGCATCTTATATTATTATGCTATCATGATAATATTTGTACGTATATGGTTTCTCCAAGGATGATGGACTTAAGCAAGCAGCATCATACAAATATAGTTTTTTTTTTATGTAGTATACATATATACTTTTTTTAATGGCTTTTCTAGTACTGAGTGGGTTAGGCAAACAGTATGATATACTTTTATATTGTAATGCCGGAATTACGGACATTTTGAATTATGGTGTATGCCTATTGTGTTGTTTTGATTTGGTGATCCAAATGAGTCTTCTTTCTAACAATGAATAATGGGATTCCACGATTCCACTGATAAACCATCCCTTTTCTACCAATAAAGATACTAGTCACAGCAGATTTCCTTGTGATGATCTCAAGAACTACAACATGTTCAGGACCACGAGGGTAAGAGAACCCGAATGGAAGACAGGTTACCTACATTCTATTAATTATCCTATGTACATAAAGCGGCCCTAGCATCAAGCAACTGAATAATGCGTCTCTAATCTCAGTGAAACGCTTTTCGTGTTGCTTGCAACAATCCTAGATGTACGAAACCTGATAAATAAACATTAGCTGTTCATCGGTTTGCCACAAAACTTAATGTGACTTTAGATCTTTAAAAAATAAATTGTCAAACACACAAAAAATGACCTATGGTATTATTATTTATGTCTGTTATGTAGCTTCTCTTTGCCTCTTTCAATTGCTCAAATCCTCACTCCCGAGTTGTAAGATAATGTGAGCAGTGTGGAGTCGGCGTGACACGAACATTAAGAAAAAGTGTGCAACATTTTTCACTTAGCATCAATTTTATCGTGAAATTAAGCATGATATACAGAATCCAGAGAGAATTAGCGAGAGCTTAAAAGGTTTCTCATGAAGACTGGAATCCAGGAAAACGAGGTTCCAATAAATCATTGCAAGGTTATATATATATATACATATATATATGTATATATATATATATATATATATAGAAAAGAGAGAGGAGAGAGCGCATGCCCCATAGTATAAAACCGTATATTTAATGATGGGAAAGGGAGGGAGGGGATTTTTTTTTTACTTCTTTTCCTTCTTTATTCACAGTTTGATATTAATATTTGGTTTTTATTTAACACCATTTATCCAATTGATTCATTAGGCACTTACACATTTATATCATGTTGGTTCATCCTTGGTATTAATATATTAATTTATTTTATTTATTTGAATACCTATTCCAGGCGCTGCTTTATTGTTTTTTTCTTTAGTCTTTGAGATATATATATCATCACCTTGAGAAAGGTCCCGTGTGGAGGACCGAAACGTTGGTTTTTATGTCACACTAAAATACAATACTTTTTTGACAACCTTGTGGAGTGCTGCCTCTGATATTCGCCCAAACGGTATCGTATTTCATATATATATATATATATATATTATATACAGGGTTGCAGACCTGTCTGAGACATGCAAATGAGCATACAGAATATTTACAGTTGCTATATGCTTAACTGTGGAGGGTTTTTGTCACTTTTTTTACCCACCATAACCTTAATAATGTGTGGTGAAGACCTACTCTCAGTCTCAAACAAGCAGAGACAGTACAACTAACCTCACACTGAAGAGACCCAAAAGGTCGAAACAGTCTGTCTGTGAGTGGGTATACTGGCTTTGCATCTCATCCCAGGCTATGTTTAAAAGCTGTGTTTAAAGCAGAGGAAAAAGTGCGTGCTGTGTAGCGCTATTCTATTAATATATAAATATATTAAATAATGTGAAAAATAATGTGAAAAATAAATATTGAATAATTGGGGTTGCCAACTAAAACACTAGCTACCCAAAGCTAGTGAAAGACCTACAGAAGAACAAAACGGGCGCCCCTTTCTCTACAATGAGTGAATATAAATAACAATAAATAAAAATATCAAATGCTAAATACAAATAAGAATATACAGTAAAATACAACCGTGTGCTTGTGATAATACGCTGGAAAAAAAGTCCCCAAAAGTCCCAAGGTTGTGGAATAAGGATCCAGCCGTGGCTCAGCACATGAAAAGAAATAAACAAAACAACATAGTGTAATACTGTTCAAGGTTCCGATTCTGCTGCCAGCACAACCGGCTGAAAGAAGCGCTGGAACGCCGAGACGCGGGGTGGGTGACGTCACACACTCTGCGTCTCAGCGCTTCTTTCACCTTCAATCGAGGATCCTGTGAGCTGCATCCACTATACTCGTAGCAGCTCCCCCCCCCAGGCGGCGTAATCTCGCGGGAGAGGACAGCGGAGCGGTTGTGCTGGCAGCAGAATCGGAACCCGGAACAGCAGAGGTCAGGAGGCTTAAAGAATAACTTCCCAGCAGACGGAGGTCCCTTCCGAACACCCAGCGGGTCTGGGTAGGATAAGGAGAGGGCGTTCCTACAGCACACTTGAAGCGGAGGAGTAGCCATCCAGACCATATCTACACGCGCATGACCTACTTGCAGTTTGTATGTAGGATTCTTACAGAACCCGGAAGCAGGACAAGTGGATGTCATAGTCTTTTATTTTTATTGCCCTTAAGATTTTTATTTTTTTAATAAATTATTCTGTTATTTTAGTAATCCTTAGTGCTTGCTCGATCACTCTTTGTTTTTGTTAGTTTTTTATTGTATATTTGATAACTATTAAGGTTATTTTCTTCAACAGTATTACACTATGTTGTTTTGTTTATTTCTTTTCATGTGCTGAGCCACGGCTGGATCCTTATTCCACAACCTTGGAACTTTTGGGGACTTTTTTTCCAGCGTATTATCACAAGCACACGGTTGTATTTTACTGTATATTCTTATTTGCATTTAGCATTTGATATTTTTATTTATTGTTATTTATATTCACTCATTGTAGAGATAGGGGCGCCCGTTTTGTTTTTCTGTGTTTAAAGCAGCATGCATTGGCTTAAGGGTTGTTCATGTAATGTGAGCTTGAGACAAAAGGTGGCACTGTGTGCTCATTTGCATGTAATTTCCCAGAATCCCTTGCTGCAGTGGGAATGCTGTGTGCTGGGTGACAGTGGTGAAAGGCAGGGTTCCAGATCTGTCTGAGACATGCAAATGAGCATACAGTAATATTTACATATATATATATATTTATTATATATATATATATGAGAGCATACAGCTATATTTGCATATATATATATATATATATATATATATATATATATATACACACACACACACACACACACACACACACACACACACACACACACACACACACACACACACACACACACAGTGGTATGAAAAAGAAAGAACACCCTCTTTGAATTCTATGGTTTTACATATCAGGACATAATAATAATCATCTGTTCCTTAGCAGGTCTTAAAATTAGGTAAATACAACCTCAGATGAACAACAACACATGACATATTACACCGTGTCATGATTTATTTAACAAAAATAAAAGCCAAAATGGCGAAGCTATGTGTGAAAAAATAAGTACACCCTTACTGCTTCCATAGGAATTAAGATGCTAAGTAGCAGACAGGTGCTGCTAATCAAATGCCCTTGATTAATTGATCATCAGCAAGTGTGACCCCCTCTATAAAAGCCGAAGTTTTAGCAGTTTGCTGGTCTGGAGCATGCAGGTGTGTGTTAACACAATGCTAAGGAGGAAAGACATCAGCAATGATCTTAGTGAAGAAATTGTTGCTGCCCATCAATCTGGGAAGGGTTATAAGGCCATTTCCAAACAATTTAAAGTCCATCATTCTACAGTGAGAAAAATTATTCAAAAGTGGAAAACATTCAAGACACTTGCCAATCTTCTCAGGAGTGGACATCCAAGCAAATTCACCCCAAGGTCAGACCGTGCAATGCTCAAAGAAATTGCAAAAAACCCAAGAGTTACATCTCAGACTCTACAGGCCTCAGTTAGCATGTTAAATGTTAAAGTTCATGACAGTACAATTAGAAAAAGACTGAACAAGTATGGTTTGTTTGGCAGGGTTGCCAGGAGAACGCCTCTTCTCTCTAAAAAGAACATGGCAGCACGACTTAGGTTTGCAAAGTTGCATCTGAAAAAACCACAAGACTTCTGGAACAATGTCCTTTGGACAGACGAGACCAAAGTGGAGATGTTTGGCCATAATGCACAGCGCCACGTTTGGCGAAAACCAAACACAGCATATCAGCACAAACACCTCATACCAACTGTCAAGCATGGTGGTGGAGGGGTGATGATTTGGGCTTGTTTTGCAGCCACAGGACCAGGGAACCTTGCAGTCATTGAGTTGACCATGAACTCCTCTGTATACCAAAGTATTCTAGAGTCAAATGTGAGGCCATCTGTCCGACAGCTAAAGCTTGGCCGAAATTAAGTCATGCAACAGGACAATGATCCCAAGCACACCAGCAAATCTACAACAGAATGGCTGAAAAAGAAAAGAATCAAGGTGTTGCAATGGCCCAGTCAAAGTCCAGACCTCAACCCGATTGAAATGCTGTGGCTGGACCTTAAGAGAGCTGTGCATAAACAAATGCCCACAAACCTCAATGAACGTTGTAAAGAAGAGTGGGCAAAAATTCCTCCACAACGATGTGAGAGACTGATAAAGTCATACAGAAAACAATTACTTCAAGTTATTGCTGCTAAAGGTGGTTCTACAAGCTATTGAATCATAAGGTGTACTTAGTTTTTCACACACGGCTTCTCCATTTTGGCTTTTATTTTTGTTAAATAAATCATGACACGGTGTAATATGTCAGGTGCTGTTGTTCATATGAGGTTGTATTTACCTAATTTTAAGACCTGCTAAGGAACAGATGATTGTTATTATGTCCTGTTATGTAAAACCATAGAATTCGAAGAGGGTGTACTTTCTTTTTCACACCACTGTATATATATATATATATATATATATATATATATATATATATATATATATATATACACCATTTTTGTGTCAAACAACGGGACACATAGTTATGTTTTATTTTAATTGACTTTATAGTATACAATTTCTGACATATTGTATTGGCATTATCTTCATATGCATGCTGATACATGAAGGTTTCTATAAAACATTCCACAATTGCAACATCTCTTTTTTTTTAGATGAGTGCAAAAAGTGCATTTCCAGGACGAGCATTAAATATACATACTGTACAGTATCTCCACTTCCCAGCTGTGAGAGATCAGGTAAATCCCTGGGACACATTATGTTTTGTATTTAAATGGGTTTGAAGCAGGTGGTCCCCGGCTCTGAACCACTGTGATTTCAGCTCCAGAGACCCCGTGCTTCCTGAGATACTTACTTCCTTATGAGCTGCTGGTATCTCTGTGCAGTTTGAAGCTCACGCGGGCCAATAGGAAGCTGCAAGAGATGACGTCATGGCTTCCTATTGGCCTGCAGGACGCGGGACATTTAAGCTGCCATATCGCTAGCCCTGTCTGGGCTGCTACCGGCACCACCCTCCGAGGTAATTATCTTGGGAAACAGGCGGTCCCCTGAGCTGAAATTAGCGCAGTTCAGCTCAGAAGACCGCCTGCTTCAACCATATTTCAAAAACAGCTCTGGGGACCCCTCGGTTCTCAAGATACTTACTGGTGAAGTTATAAGTAGTATTACTTCCTGATTTTTAAAGGGGATTTACAGTATATGGCCGCAATAGGAAGCCACAACCAATTATCATATTGGCACAAGATTTTGCAGCCATTTTGATTCCCCCGTTCCCATCCTTGAAAAAAAATTAAAAAAATTAAACAGTAGGAGGAACTGCTCTTTTATAGGGGATTCATGTTAAAGCTGATTAAAGCAAAAAGCGATACACTAAAAGTGCTCATTTGCATGTCATTACCCAGAATCCCTGGCTGCAGTGGAAGTACTGTGTGATTATGGGGTAAGGCAGTTTTGGGGAGATGTCTGAGACATATGAATGTGCTCATAAGCGCTATTTAGGATAAAGCACACAAGTCTGCACTAGTTTCTTCCCAGTAACGCACTTAACTTTCTTTTAATATTCAACAATGATTTTATTACCAATGTGAGTAATTAGAGATAATATAATGTAATTTGATACAAAAAAATATTTAAATGGGCTGAACCTTTACATAAAATGTGTTACATTGTATCAATTGCTGACCGCTGAGTTTGAAAATGCAGCAGTAACTGTTTTGCTGTCTCTAGCAGCAAGAGGGTTAATAGCAATAAAATGTAAAAAAAGCAGATGCACAGGGGTATCCTGGAAGAACACAGTCCTTACTGTATGTGTCCGAGGCACATGTTATTTTTACTGATTGCTTTCACTTGCTTCACAGCACAGCTTCTTTCTCACACAGCCCTGAAAGCAAACTTTGTGCAGTGACAGGTGAAGTCCTAGGTATGCACCAGGCTGCCAGATCCAATCAGAGAGGACTAGAAACAGCCTCCTTCTGAGTCCCTCTGGGGATATGTCTCTGAATTAAAAGCCAGCAGGGGTCATTAACCTCACTGCCCCGAGTTCTATGCCAAGTGAGGAGGTTTTTTTTTTTTTAGCTTGTCAGCCTCACTCAACTGGAAGTCATTAAAGTCTGTATGTTAAAACGAACACGTCCCCAGTAAAAATCCAACAAAAGAAATTATATATATGAGCTAGCAATGTCTATTAAGGTAACTGAAATATAAATACTGTTGACTGAGCATGAAGGTTTTATTCTATAAACGAGCTGTTAAATTACAGGTATGAGTCATGTCAGTCTAAAACACACTGGGTGGGGGAATTATTGGGGCAATTTTGGAGCAAAACTAGTACAAAGAAGGATATTTTGTATTGAAGATGGGCGGTCCAAAAATTAGGGTGATCGTCGGATTCCCTGAATCTGAGTCTCGGGACTTCTCACGGTTTGCATGAATCCAAACTGTGAGCTCGGATCTCTGTGGCGAAGCCAAGAATTGGAAAAAAAAAACAAATGCTGTTTTCAATTCCCGCTCTGGCTCAGAACTTGTGGCATTTGCTCCCCCTAAAAATTCCCCCTGCAGATGAGCAGAGACAGAGAGACACACAGAGAACAGTAGAGGGGCAGGAAGAGAGACTGCAGAAGACAGGAGCAGAGAGAGACTGAAGAGGGGAGGGGCAGAGATGGACAGAGTACACTGTAGAGGGGGAGAGAGAGCAGACTGCATTGGTGGAGAGAGACGGAGCAGACACCAGAGAGGGAGACGTATAAACAAAACAGAGTAGGGGGAGCAAGGGATGAATAGATGTACAGGTGAAAACAAATATGGACAATTGGTTTATCACAGAGTGAACCCAATGAAAGGGGGGGTCGGGGGGGGGGGGTTGGGATGGGGACAAATCAATAAGTGGATTTAAAATTGCTTACACGGCCATGTGTAAACCCAATCCCAAGCTGGTATCTTTGTGGTAGATGGTGACCCTTCTGCAGTTGATTGCAGGAGGGGTCGTTGTGATTTACAATATAAATAAATAAATACTCACACGGCCCAGTGTGAGTAAAGGCGCAGGGCAGATGTCTTTATGGTATACACCTAGGTTCCCCGTCAGAGATGTGGGATTTGGACATCCCAGCATTTTTATAAGGGAGGTTATAACTATTAGAGTTCC
>NW_027455386.1:0-38013 GCF_040206685.1 Ascaphus truei
ATGTGTGTGTGTGTGTATAGAGCTGCTGTGTTGTGTGTGTGTGTGTGTGTGTATAGAGCTGCTGTGTTGTGTGTGTGTGTGTGTGTGTGTATAGAGCTGCTGTGTTGTGTGTGTGTGTTGTGTGTGTGTGTGTGTGTGTGTGTATAGAGCTGCTGTGTTGTGTGTGTGTGTGTGTGTGTGTGTGTGTGTATAGAGCTGCTGTGTTGTGTGTGTGTGTGTGTGTGTGTATAGAGCTGCTGTGTTGTGTGTGTGTGTGTGTGTGTGTGTGTATAGAGCTGCTGTGTTGTGTGTGTGTGTGTGTGTGTGTATAGAGCTGCTGTGTTGTGTGTGTGTGTGTGTGTGTGTATAGAGCTGCTGTGTTGTGTGTGTGTGTGTGTGTGTGTATAGAGCTGCTGTGTTGTGTGTGTGTGTGTGTGTGTGTGTGTGTGTGTGTGTGTGTGTGTGTATAGAGCTGCTGTGTTGTGTGTGTGTGTGTGTGTGGGCCGTCACTCCGCCTCAGGCCAATGAGAGGTGTGCGGGGGCGGGCGACCCAAGGGACCAATGAGATTTCCCCTAGGGACACCGGACATCCAGGCAGGCAAACATACAGTGCTTTCACTAATATAGTATAAGATTAACTTTATTATATTTGTTGTTGTCATTATTATTATTGTTTACTGTTAGCTGGAGTATGGCTCACCCAAGAACCACTTTCCCCTGTATGGGGGTCAGACATAGTGCAGACTTGACCCCTGACATTTATAAAAAGATGTTGGAATATGTGACACTGCTGCTTAATAAACACAAACACAGGCGCGCCATGTATTGTTCTGACATTGGTTTATTACACAGAGACACGTCTTTATAGAGGGTTGTCACACTAACAGCCTGGAAGGGGTTAATGCAGGGTCACCAGCCCAGCCCCCCTCTCCTATGATTGGTTGCTGCTCTCGTACAGGAGCCGCGATTGGTCCCCTGTCAATGTCAGAAAAGGCGCGCCAGTTTTGCTGTCTCCATGGCGACCATGGCGGCCGCCGGAGATCGGCCTGCAGCGCGGCCCGGCTTCCAGGTTACCTCCCCGCCGGTGAAGATGTTAGCGGGGCGGCTTGAGGGAATGCGTGCGGCGGCGGCCCGGTTCCTTCTGGCTGGAGAAAGGAGCCGGCGGGCTGGAGGTGGGCCTGGTGTGGATGCAGGGCCGGGTGCTGCACGTACGGCCCGAGCGCGGCGTCACCGTGCGGCTGAGCGACGACACTCACACCTTCACCGTGTGCGGGGCCGACCGGGTGCCCAAGGGCAAGCCCTGCCTGCAGCCAGGTAACCGGGGGGTCCGCACGCCCTGCCTGCAGCCAGGTAACCGGGGGGGTCCGCAAGCCCTGCCTGCAGCCAGGTAACCAGGGGGTCCGCAAGCCCTGCCTGCAGCCCGGTAACCGAGGGGTCCGCAAGCCCTGCCTGCAGCCCGGTAACCGGGGGGTCCGCAAGCCCTGCCTGCAGCCAGGTAACCGGGGGGTCAGCAAGCCCTGCCTGCAGCCAGGTAACCGGGGGGGTCCGCAAGCCCTGCCTGCAGCCAGGTAACCGGGGGGTCAGCAAGCCCTGCCTGCAGCCAGGTAACCGGGGGGGTCAGCAAGCCCTGCCTGCAGCCAGGTAACCGGGGGGGGGTCCGCAAGCCCTGCCTGCAGCCAGGTAACCGGGGGTCCGCAAGCCCTGCCTGCAGCCAGGTAACCGGGGGGGTCCGCAAGCCCTGCCTGCAGCCAGGTAACCGGGGGGGTCAGCAAGCCCTGCCTGCAGCCAGGTAACCGGGGGGGGTCCGCAAGCCCTGCCTGCAGCCAGGTAACCGGGGGTCCGCAAGCCCTGCCTGCAGCCAGGTAACCGGGGGGTCCGCAAGCCCTGCCTGCAGCCAGGTAACCGGGGGGTCTGCAAGCCCTGCCTGCAGCCACGTAACTGGGGGGTCCGCAAGCCCTGCCTGCAGCCAGGTAACCGGGGGGTCAGCAAGCCCTGCCTGCAGCCACGTAATCGGGGGGTCCGCAAGACCTGCCTGCAGCCAGGTAACCGGGGGTTCCGCAAGCCCTGCCAGCAGCCAGGTAACCGGGGGTCCGCAAGCCCTGCCTTCAGCCACGTATTTGGGGGGTCCGCAAGCCCTGCCTGCAGCCAGGTAACCGGGGGGGTCCGCAAGCCCTGCCAGCAGCCAGGTAACCGGGGGGTCCGCAAGCCCTGCCTGCAGCCAGGTAACCGGGGGGTCCGCAAGCCCTGCCTGCAGCCAGGTAACCGGGGGGTCCGCGCGTGGCTATCACTGTCCTGCCTCACACGGGAGGAGGGCGCCATGATTTCTTCTCCCGCCCCCTAAACAGCAACACCAGCCTCTCACCCTCTCACCCTCTAGCGTCACCTAGATAGAAGCCAGGCAGATCCCACTGGTTTTCTATGAATCGCAACTGATTTTAAAGTCCTGTTTATATCAGCAGTCAGGTCTGATATAAAACAGTAGTAATGTTTCCACCGCCAGTGTATGCAGTGCTGTACATAGAATGTTTGCAGGCGCGAGCCGCTACCCCATAGAGCTTACAATCTATGTCTGAAGCACTTATTCCCATGACCTGTTATTTGTAATTTATATGATTGTCACATGTATTACTGCTGGGAAGCGCTATGTACATTTAATGGCGCTATATAAAAAAAGACATTTGTAGCCCTTTTTCTGACACTCTAAGCGACTTCGGGTAACTGCGCGCACCTGCGGCTCCAGGAGATCTGAGCCTCCGCTAGCTGGGAGCCTGGGGTAACACTTATTAGCGCAGCGCCTCCACTTACCCAGGATCACCGTCATGTAAGATTCCCCTGGGCAAGAAACACACCGATACAATGCGTGCAACCAACTTTACTATGTGCAATAATAAACTTATACTCTATATGAACCGTGGCAATAACCCAATATGCATACACTTATCTTATAACACTATACTTATACTCTATCATACCCTAACACCGCTAACGGATAATGTCCTTCTAACATCAGTGGCTCGGCCACACCCCTAGGGAATATT
Organism: Ascaphus truei; assembly: GCF_040206685.1. Classification (NCBI taxonomy): domain Eukaryota; kingdom Metazoa; phylum Chordata; class Amphibia; order Anura; family Ascaphidae; genus Ascaphus; species Ascaphus truei. The sequence continues at coordinate 3,018 of NW_027455386.1, forward strand.
GTCCTGTACAATAGTGGCTCAGCCACGCTCTTATGAGTGTCTCTATCCCGTCACCGCGTGCCCCACACACCGTGTCCGTGTAATAGTACGATAGCGGTGTGTACTCGCTAGTGTCTCCCTATAGTTATGCCTAAGGCGGGATCAGCGCCTGTTGACCGGTGTTGGTGCACTTGACGTATCTACTACCTTCCGGTCACGGCGGTGACCGGTAATACTTGGAAAAGGATCAGCCGAATCCTTGCTTGTCTGGGATGTCCGCAGTGCAGCTGTCTGGTCCCAAGCAGCTCACCAGCAAACCTGCTCCGCACGCTTGTCCCTAACTGTGTACACAGTAAGGTGACTGATCGCTAGCACTATGGGCGTCCCTGCAGCACAGCAGCACACTGTGACTCAGGGGTTTCTCCTAAGGGCCTGCGGGGTTTGTGTGTGTGGGGGGGAATTGAGTGTGTGTGTGTGTGGGGGGATTGAGTGTGTGTGGGGGGGATTGAGTGTGGGGGCGGGGATTGAGTGTGTGTGTGTGGGGGGGATTGAGTGTGTATGTGTGTGGGGGGGATTGTGTGTGTGTGTGGGGGGGGATTGTGTGTGTGTGTGGGGGGGGATTGAGTGTGTGCGTGGGGGGATTGAGTGTGGGGGGGGGATTGAGTGTATGGGGGGGATTGAGTGTGTGTGTGTGGGGGGGGATTAAGTGTGTGCGGGGGGGATTGAGTGTGTGTGGGGGGGGATTGTGTATGGGGGGGGATTGAGTGTGTTTGTTTGTGGGGGGGGTGTGTTTGTGTGTGGGGGGGATTTTGTGTGTGTGTATGGGGGGGGGATTGTGTGTGTGTGTGGGTGGGGGATTGAGTGTGTGTGTGGGGGGATTGAGTGTGTGTGTGGGGGGATTGAGTGTGTGTGTGTGGGGATTGTGTGTGTGTGTGTGTGTGGGGGGGAGTGAGTGTGTGTGTGTGTGTGGGGGGGGGGATTGTGTGTGTGTGTATGTGGTGTGTGTGTGTATGTGGTGATTGATTGAGAGAGAGAGAGTGTGTGTTGTAATGCAGTGGTGCGCAAACTGGGGGGGGGGGCAATAAGGTGCAAGATTTAGGGGGGCGCAGGCGACGCGCGGCGAAATCTGGGTGCGCGGGCCGGCAGACGCTTTGCGCGGGAGGACGAAAAAGCTGTACGCGAGGGGCGGCCAATAAGATGTGCACGGGCGGGCAGCCGAAGATGTGTGCGGGTGGCTGAACAAGATAGTGCAGGTGGCGGCCTCGTGATGGTGTGTGCGCACGCGCAGGGGCTTCGGGGGTACGGGGAGGAGCACGCCCGAGCACGGTGAAGTCAAACGCCCCTCCCGGTGTCTGCCCTGCAATAGCGCTGTGTTCCTGCTCTCCTCCGCTGGCAACCTGCTTCGCTGCGATCCTCTGCGAGGGAAAGGGTCGGCTGCCACTATATCAATCATACTATGAATGTACAGAAATAATAAAAAAAAGTGAAAACATTGAAAACGGAAAAAATAAATAAGGTAGAAACAAAAAGGGGGGGGAGATGGAAGGGAGGTAGCAAAGAGGTGGATGAATGCCCCCCAAAAGTATTGCCTTTGTGCACGTACGCTCTCCCAAGCTCAGCGCTTGGGGAGACAAACAAAATTGACTTTGAAGTGCGCTCAGCAGAAGTCAATGCACACACACAGACACACACACACAGACACACACACACACACACACACACACACACACACACACATACAGCCACACACAGCCACACACACACACACACAAATAGCCCCGATCCACGCTTGCAAAATGATGCAGGACACCCTGCGCTCAGGCTTGGAGAGTTGGTGATGTCACCGCTCTCAGCGGCAGCGTGGACGCAGCCTAATTTTGCAAGCGCGAGCTGTTGAAATATGTAAGTATTTATAGACATATTTGGATTTATATTGTATACCGTTTAATAAAGGTTTTTTTTTTTTCATGTGATTTTGATTACGTCAGCCAGGGGGGGCCCGAGAAATTTTATGGATGAAAAGGGGGGCTCGGCATAAAAAGTTTGCTCACCCCTGCACTAAGCTGCGCTTTCAGCTCATAGACCTCACATTATAAACGTGTAATTATAGTCTCACCTTAATGTAGTGTAAAAGAAAATGATGTACAGATTTGGTCGCGTCTATTAAGGTTAACGGTGGCAGAACGTTAACGCAGCTCTATTTGAACAAATGGCACAGCGCTATATTTCTTAAATGGGTGCAATTTATTGCATTATTTGTGTAATCTTATCAGGTGGTACAGGCATACCCCGCATTCACGTACACAATGGGACCGGAGCATGTATGTAAAGTGAAAATGTACTTACAGTGAAGCACTCCCTTTTCCCCACTTATCGATGCATGTACTGTACTGCAATCATCATATACGCGCATAACTGATGTAAATAACGCATGTGTAGCAGTCTCTATAGTCTCCCCGCTTGCGCACAGCTTTGGTACAGGTAGGGAGCCGGTATTGCTGTTCAGGACGTGCTGACAGGCGCATGCGCGAGCTGGCGTTTGCCTATTGGGTGATATGTCCTTACTCGCGAGTGTACTTAAAGTGAGTGTCCTTAAACCGGAGTATGCCTGTACACTTGTACAGGAAATCCTAAAGTTGATGTCCCTGGGGCAGCTGAGGGATTTTCACCCATTCAGTCCTGGAGGGTCCTGCGCCCCCCTCCTGCATTTCCTAATCATGTGTTCGCTCCTTAGGCCTCGGATATTTTATTTATTTATAAAATGTTTTACCAGGAAGGAAGCAATACTTGAAAATGAGGTAACTCTCAATGTATGTCCTGGGCACAGAGTTATGATGACAGATACATGGTTACAAATCCATAGTTACATTAAGTGAACATGGTATACATTATATACAAGACATTGCATGCACAGTTAGAGATAATATATATATTATAGGCGCATGTAACCGTTACAGACCAGATTAAAATGTGAGACAGCCTTCGTTTTGAAAGCACTTAGACTGGTGGCATCTGCAAGAGTCTCTGGTAGGTTGTTCCAGTTTTGGGGTGCACGGTAAGGCCGTGATTATACCCGAAGCGGCGGAGCGCAGAACGTTGTGCGCCACCAAAACAAATAAAAGTTTTCCTATGAGCGCACACTAAGAATGGGTGACCAACGAGGCGGCCAAGTGCGCAAATTTTCGAACAGATCCAAGAATTTTATTTTCTGGAGCGATGGCCGCGTCATGTGAGCGGTTCAGCCAATGAGACTGAAACACTCACGTGACATCATGGCCTCGCCTCCCGATGCCTCCTGCCTGCAGTGCAAGTTTCGGGCAGCGCATCGCATTGAGGTAGCGTGCGTGTCCCGCCGCCGGTGGTATAATGAAGGCCTATGAGGAGGAGCGGACGGATACTTTGTTGAACCTTAGGACCATGAGCAGTCTGTTGGAGTTTGATCTCAGATGATAAGTGCTACACGTGGTAGGGGTGAGGAGCTTGTTCAGATAGGTGGGTAGCTTGCCGAGAAAGTATTTCAAGGCAAGACAGGAAAGATGAACTTTGCGCCTAGACTCTAGTGATGACCAATCTAGTTCTTTGAGCATTTCGCAGTGATGTGTGTTGTCGTTGCATTGGAGGACAAAGCAACATATTGAATTGTAGAGGGTATCAAGGTTGCTAAGGTGGGTTTGGGGTGCTGTGCCATGTACTACAGTATGTCCCCATAGTCGATAATTTGCATTGGCTTCTGCTGTGTGATATAGTGCGTGTGCGACAGAGCACATAGCGTTGTGCGCGCCTGTCGCCTGAGTGATCTGTGGACTTTAGATCGCTCGTGACGGGGAGGCGTGGCCGTGACATCACTAGGCCTTCCCTAATGTCTCTCACGGGAGACCAGGAGATTTTACACTTATTTGTACCGGGATCATTCGCTAGGCAAACAAGGTGGTAAGAACAAAATGCAGTTTATTCGGGTAAACCCGCGTACAACACAATGAATACACAAAATACAGCTAAAAGCACACTTGCTGGGGGTGAAATCTAGGCTCTACTAGGTGCAGGGCGAATGCTTCGGTACGCTTAACCTGACCGGGATATACACCCGGGCTTTCTGGTCCTCTTTTTGGCTTCAGTTCCTAGCCGCGACCGCTACGTTCCAAATGAGAACTTGAACTTCACGTCTGACTTAGTCTCTGCAGGGCAGACTTTTCCTAGCTTCAAAACCAAGCCGGTTGCTCTGGTATTCGTGACAGCAACTTTGAAAAGTCCGCCCTAGCTTCATCGACACAAGTCACTAGATCGTCTGGTTCTCTGACTGGGGTTTTCTCCATACATACCCTCCACTGTTCTATGTTCAGCATGGAGGAAGGAGCGACCAATTGGAGCATGGGAAACCCTGCCGCCAACCGATAAGAATAGGGGCTCGTCCTTTGACTGACGCCAGAGGAGGGGACGGGCTAAGCCGGCTCGGGATGACCCGTGGGCGGGACATACGGATTGACCAATGGGAAAACGCGCCGACATTTTGCTGCTTCCCCTAGTCAACCCCTTGTCACCTACTGGGCAGACTCCACTGAGTCTGGCAGATCAGAGTGTCCTCCCCGCAGGGGGTCTCTGTTCTCCGGACCCAGTACTAAGCCCTGCCCTGGCCACTTCACACCCCGACACCTCTCAACATCCCTTCTCCTCTCCGATGTCTATGCAGACTTCCCGGCACCTATATGGATGCCTGAGCTGGCTGAATAGACATTTATAGTAAAAGCACATGTAACGGTATTTCTGGCCCGGCCTGACCCACCCAATCTCACATTGGCCCCTGTGGTCTAACCGGTCCCCATTACAGTGTGATAGTGTCTGGTGGTGCACCTGTTGGCAACAGGACTCCTGAGTCTCCCGCATGATGGTGTGTGGGGAGGACCCGTCCAGACAGGCAGCTGAGGTAGTGTGCGGAGTCCTACCTAGTTCCAGTGCAGCGCCTCCACCTCATCAGGGTCCCTTCGGTCACTTGGGGATGGTCCTGACGAGGAACTCCTCTGTGGTGCTCCTCTCTGTACATTCACTCCACACATGTACACGAGAGGGTTTGTGATTAAGAGCATCTTTATTGGTTGAGGTGGGCTAACTGCCCCTCGCAGTAGTTTCTCTAGCCACTCATTGTCCCTCAGTGCTTCCCTTTGAAAGGTGTAATTCTCCTTTAATAGGGATTCCCTATCCCAGCCGGGATGTCTTTACCCTGTGCCAGGTCCCTGGACACAGTCTTCCTGTTCAGCTACTATAACATAACTCTCGCAGACTATTCAGAACTCCTACAGAACTCAGGACTCAGATAGAACTAACTATTAGACACAGTGCTGTGCCTTATGTACACTCTGGAAGCTGACACACCTCTGACATCACTAACCATGGAATCAGAGCATGTGACCACTCCCATCCATACACAGGGCACCCCACCAGGGTGTGAGGGCAAACCTCCATAATTACTGCTGGCATGCCCACAACTTACCAGGCCTTACTGTCAGCAGGAGAGATGACTGTAGCCATTTTACATGACCGCTACACACAAATGAAATAAAACATACTTTAATACATAGGATAACTTGGGCAGACTCATAGCTGTAAGGGAAATAGGACTGGGATATCTGGGCTTGAAAATCAGGAGTCACTGGGCAGCCCTGGTGTAATTCAACCCACGTACTGGCAAATCATGCCTGCACGCCAGGGAGAATTAGGAGACTACTGATATCTTTGCCCCCCAAACTCCTGCAAACAACATGATTGCATTTCTACCCAAATATCTCACCTAAAACTTACATATAGAACGTTTCATGAGTCTTAGGCTCAGGGAACATGAAAAGTGGAAACGAAGCAAAAGGAAAAAGCAGGCACTAATACTCCGGAAAGTAAAAAAAGGTTGAATGAAATCCAGGAGAGCGTGTGCCCATAAAGACTATTTTAATGGAAACCACAAAAAATATACAGCTACATTACGGGGTACACAAACCCCCACCAACGCGGCTCGAATTGCGTTGGTGGGGGTCTGTGTACCCCGTAATGTAGCTGTATTTTTTTTGTGGTTTCCATTAAAATAGTCTTTTTTTATGGGCACACGCTCTCCTGGATTTCATTCAACCTTTTTTTACTTTCCCGAGTATTAGTGCCTGCTTTTTCCTTTTGCTTCGTGTCAAGTCATCCAGAAAAAACAGAAGCACGCCCCCTACTGTGAAAGAAGAAACCTGGACAGCCAAAAGGACATTACCAACTCTAACTGTGAGTTATTTTATCACAAGCACATTCTCCATTCTGACATTATATGCTGGGACACTTTATTGTGTGGCCCCTTACTACAGTGCTCGTGGGGGCCCTAGCCCACTAGTCAGATTACAATGGAGCAGTGATTAATACATGATTGTTCTGTGTCCTATGGATTGGCTATCCCTTATCCATTATCCAGGGGGTTTTCATTTCAGGAATCATTATATACATTTATTGAACGTTACAATTTTTGTACTACATATTTTGAGGGTTTTTTTGAGAGCACCACACATTTTTTCCATTTTTCTATGAAAAGTGGACAGGCAGGGGACACTTTAACGTTCACATGTTATAATGCCGGGCCCCTGGCTTATGGTGCCAGGTAGCTGCCAGGGGCCCACCGTTCCAGTGGTAACCTTTATTGTATAGCCTGGTTACCCCCTTTATCGTATAGCCTGGCACCCCCTTTGGAGGGAAGTATTATGGGAAATGGGGGGGTCCCAGAGTTGAAATGAATGCGGTTCAGCTTGGGGAGACCCTCTGCTTCAATCCTGTTTTAAAAAAAAATTTTTTTATAAAAAGCGAGTGACTTGCTCCTTCAGAATACTGATTTTCATGTTCGGTTAAAGCCTTACTTCACAAATGTAGTAAAGTGCTTTAAAACATTTTTTTGATTTCAACCTTCCCCAGCGATCTCATCTGTCTATCTTAACCTTATGTCGCCCTGCTCCTTACTTCCCTTCTCCTTTCCCACTCAACCTGTCTTCACCAACCTACTAACACTTCTCTACCTCCTTTGATACCTAACCTACCAAGTCCTACTTCACGTCCCCCTTCACTCCACTTCCAGTCACCACTCCCACTATCTAACTTGCACATTTCTATAGCTTTCTGATTTCCTCACTTCTCCACATTTATTCTTCTTTCTTTCTAGCTCCCTACTTCCTCTCCTCCTTGCTCTCCCCTCTACCACTTCCTTACTACTTGCTGCATCCCTACCCCACTTTAAATTCAAGTCTACTTCCTTACTCCTTCTTATAGTATTGTCTCCTTAAATGTCTCCACTTCGGCTTATTTCCTCTCATCTACTTGCTTTTATCCTCTTACTAACTCCCTCTCTATCACTCACCCTGCCCTTACTCGCTTAATGGTTCTGCCGCTACGGCGCTATACTAATTCCCTTCCCGTATGTCTTTCTATTCTTCCCAGACGCAAAATTCAAAAAGCCCGCGTCGGGCCGGTGAGGTGACTAATCCAGGCCTGCGCGGGTCATCCGGCGCATTCTGGACGCCTTGATGGGCTTACGGCTGTCCTTGGTCTTGCTGGTGACGTCATCTGGTCGCGCCGGTGGGAGCTGGTTCCGCGCCACCTCCAAGATGGCGCCGCTCCTTCCGGGGCACAGCTGTGATGCGTATCCGGGGGGCGGCCATTTTGGAAGACGTCTCTCACCAGTGCGGAGGTGCGTGCGCCCGCTCCTGTTTCCCGCTCACCGCTCTCTTCCTGCTCCTGCGGTTCACTGTGGATTCCCGCCTTCTAGAGCTGCTTCGCCATCTTGTGTCGGGGGCCGCCATCATCAGAAAGGTAGGCCGCAAATTTTCTCACCAGGGATTCAGTTTCAGCGCAGGTTGCTTGATCACTGGACATCTGTAGTTGGGGTGTCGGGGATCACCGCTCTTTCACTCGGGGGTGAGTTTCTTTATTTGGTGACAGCTTCACCGTGGCCGGGGACCAGACCTCAAGTAGGGGGACGAGAACTGGAGGAGAAGCAAAGAAACACAGGTTGCTGAGGCCATGACACCGAGGGATTAGCCTGATACACTACAGGGGTGAACAAAGCCGGGACAGACTCTGGTTATGCATAGTATATGTTAGGTTTTATTCATTCAAGCTCAGGAAGAGCGAGGCAGGAGTGGGGGGGAGTGACCTGCTTCAAAAATCCGCATGGGCCACGCACTAGGGGGGAGGAGGGTGGATCTCCTGGGCCCTAGTGAAGTCCTTTGGGACTGGATGCGGTGGGTGAGTGAACTTCATCCCACGTTTCCTCCGGGCGGTTGGAGAGGAGTCCAGCTTCCCAAAGGCGGTGATCTCGTCAAGGAGGCGACGTCGCCGAGACGACGAGAATTCTACTGTCTTTTGTCTTGTCTAGTGTTTGTTGTGTCCCCCCAGGTGTACCCTCTTGTGTGCTCCCCCTTGTGTATTGCTGTAGGTGGTGAAGTGAGGTATTGCAGTTCGAGAAGAAGAGGAGGTCGGGATTCTGGTCCAGGTGCATCAATCAAGAACAGATATCGGCAGCAAAGTCATCTCATACTTTTAAATGAGTAAGGAACTCAGGCTAGTATCACATAACATTAAGGGGTTTAACAGCCCGGTTAAACGCAGAATCGCCTTCCGAGATTATAAGCGTAAAGGGGCAGAAATTCTGTTTCTGCAAGAAACACACTTCTCTCAAGACAACTACCCCAAATTCCTGGATAAGGACTACCCGACACACTTTTTGTCTTCCGCGAAAGTCAAAAAAAAAGGGGTGGCCATACTAATTCATAAAAGAATACCGTTCGTACCCGATAGGACTTTCAAAGATAAAGAGGGCAGATTCCTCATAGTAAGAGGTGCAATCCAAGGGTTCCCAATTACTCTAGCAACAATATATGCCCCTAATGAGACGGCCCCCGTTTTTTTCTCTACCTTCTTTGGGAAACTCAACAAAGTGGCCAGAGGTAATATCATTGTCGCTGGAGACTTGAACAGGGCACTACGGGAGGACCTTGACAGATGTTCATCCACTAATATTACACACAGATCTGACATACTAACAATTAAAAAAGGGTTACGTGACTGCCAACTACTCGACATCTGGAGGGAACAACACCAGAGACTGAGAGAATACACCTTCTACTCACACCCACATGACACATATAGCAGGATAGATTACTTCCTTGTATCCAACAGAATGGTCCCTGGGGTCTCTCGCACCGAGATCCATGATATTTCATGGTCAGACCATGCATCTATAGAGCTGCGGTGCACACTAATCCCACTAGACAGACCTAGAGCGAACTGGAAACTAAACGAAATCTTGCTGAAAATCCCAGCCCTACAGGTGGAAATTGGGGAAAAGCTCACACAATACTTCGAGGAGAATGAGGGGAGTGTGGCTACGCACTCCAGACTGTGGGAGGCCCATAAGGCTACCCTCAGGGGGGTCATTATGAATCTGGCCGCTAAACGGAAAAGAGAACGGGAGGGAAAAATTTTGAAGCTAGAGGAACAGCTAGCAGAGCTTTCCTCCCTCCACAAAAAAATAAGAATGCCCACACGTTAACTCAAATACTAGCCACTAAAACTAGTCTTAACCTCCTCCTCTCCGCCCAGGCCGAGAAGGAATTGACCTGGTCCAAGCGGAAATTTTATGAAAAAGCTAACAAGCCTGACACACTACTTGCCAATAAGCTAAAAAAACAAGCTTCCAAACTATCACATTCACGCAATTCGAAACCAAGATGGGGACCTTACCTCCATCCCAGCGAACATAGCAGGGGAATTCAAAAAGTATTACGAAATATTATACAATGGAGATAAGGTAACCCATAATCCGAAAACAAAGGAGGATTTACGGACCTTCTTAATAGAGGCACATTTACCCATTTTGAAGAGATGCGAAAGGGAGGCACTCCAGTCGGACTTCACGATGGAGGAACTCTCTGGGGTCATCAAAGCACTAAAACCGGCTAAAGCCCCAGGGCCAGATGGCTTTTCGAACTTATATTACAATAAATATTTAAAAATTCTAGCCCCCCACATGTTAAAGTTATTCAATGAAATCTTAGCAGAGGCCTCATTCCCAGCACAAATGCTCCAAGCCTCAATATCGGTGATCCATAAACCCGGAAAGGACCCGGCAGACTGTAAGAGCTACCGGCCCATTTCACTGATTAACTTGGACCTCAAAATATACTCTAAACTTATAGCCAACAGGGTGGGTAGTGTTCTTCCCGGGTTAATTCACACGGATCAAGTAGGGTTTATCGGAGGTAGACAAGCGGCAGATAACACCAGGAGAATTATTGACCTAATTGATCTGGCCCAAAAAGAAAAAATTCACTCCATGGTGTTAAGTCTGGACGCTGAAAAAGCCTTCGATAGAATAGATTGGCCCTACCTATCGGAAACACTGAGAGCATTTGGCTTTGAGGGACGCCTCCTGCAGGCCATCCTGGCGTTGTATAAAAACCCAACAGCAAGAGTGAGATATCAAGGTTTCCCCTCAGAACAGTTTGAAATCAAAAGCGGAACACGTCAAGGATGCCCGCTGTCGCCACTACTGTTCGCCTTATGTATAGAGCCTTTGGCGGCACACATCAGAAATAACCCAGATATCTCTGGTATCCCTGTGGGAGACCAAATGCACAAAGCCGCTCTATATGCGGACGATGTCATTCTCACAATAGCCAAATCTCTCACATCTCTCCCAAATGTATTCAACATACTGGGCAAATTTAACCAAATTTCGGGATTTAAGATCAATCAGTCTAAATCAGAAGCCCTCAATATTAATCTACCAAAAGAAGTTGAAAAACTGATTGACCTCAATTTTCAGTTCAAATGGCAACCCTCCGCTATCAAATATTTAGGGGTTTATCTCACAAGGGAGTACAAAACTTTATATAAAGCAAATTTCCCCAAGATCATAAAGACGCTGGGGGAGGATCTCCGAACCTGGATGAAGGGGAGCATCTCATGGATTGGGAGGATACATAGCGTGAAAATGAATCTCCTCCCAAAGATGCTATATCTTTTCCAGAGTCTCCCTATCCCTTTGGTGCAGGCGGACATCCTCTCCCTCCAGTCAAAAATTATAAAATTTATTTGGAACGGGAAAAACCCAAGAATTGCTAAAGGAATATTAAAACGTCCCATTCATCCTGCGGAGGGTGAGCGGTGCCTTGCTTGCAGGCCTACTATAAAGCAGCCCAATTAGGGCAGATTTTCCAATGGCACACAGACCCAAGCCTACGGAGATGGGTTGAGTTGGAGAAGAGATGCTGTGCACCAATTGAAATCCGAAATTTAATCTGGCTACCCAGAGAAGGGGTACGCAAGATGAACAATCCGCTGCAGACCATGGTCAATTCATTATAAGTTTGGGAGGCCACGAAATTCAAATGTAATTTGACTACCAAAACATCATTAATGACACCAATAGTGGGCAACCCAGACTTCGCTCCGGACCTGAATAGCAAAAATTTCTTGATATGGACTCAGAAGGGCTTCTCCCGTCTAAAAGATCTGGAGGGCATAACGACCATACAAACATTTGACCAAATTAAATCCTCTAAGAATATCCCAAACAAATTTTTTAGGTACCTCCAGATCAGAGATTTCTACAATAAAACGCCAATTCGACCGGCGCGAACAAATTTTGAGCAGCTGTGTTCCAGAGATACGGACACAAGGGGACTCACATCTAGAATGTACAGGGAAGTGATCTGCCAGAAGTCGCCCATTGACAATAGACTGAGTTACATGAGACACTGGGAATCAGACCTAGGAGAGACTTTAGAGGACGACGAATGGGACAGAATTATACAGGCGGCGGCGAAAAGCTCAATCTGCACCACATTAAAGGAGAACGCATATAAAGTCCTTATGAGGTGGTATTACACTCCGACGCGCTTAGCGAAATTTGTAAAAGGCTACTCCCCTCTCTGCCCTAAACAGTGTGGGGAAGCAGCTGACCTCCGACATATGTTGTGGTCTTGCACTAAGGGGGCCCCTATTTGGGAACAAATCAGAGATTGGATTCAGCGGATTCTCGATTTGGAGATCCCCCTGGACCCGTGGCTGTTCCTATTGGGCATGCGGATCCAGGGTCTGTCAAATGCGTCGCATAAATTAATCGCGCATTTTGCTACAGCCACAAGATGTGAGATCGCAGCATTATGGAAACAGCAGGAGATACCAATTATCCCTAAGATCAAAAACAGAATTTGGCATGTCTGCCGGATGGAACAATTAACGAGTTTAGTTAATGACTCCGGCACAAATGTTCTAAAGGTCTGGGATCCATGGTTGACCCAGGTAGACATCCCAGGAGTGGACGCCACCTCAATCTTGCACTAATTAAACTAGGTGCGTTCTCCTTTAAGGGCAGATTAGACAACACGACTCAGCGACGCACAGTTAGCAGACCTTCATGTAGTCATAGAATAGGGAAAAACAAATAAAAGAAAGAAACCTCAGAAGAACCTGTCCCAGTTAAAACCCTTAGCTATTGCCTAAAAGGTTGAACAAGAGATATCTAAAAAAACTGCACCAGAGCCTGGCAACCTACCACCTCCCTCCCACCCCTAACCTCTTTCCCTGTCCCCTTGTCAAGTTCGTCTGGTCTTGTTTGTAAAGTGTTAAGTGGATGTGTCTTCGAGGCGTCATTACATGTGTTTAACAAAACTGGAAATGTAATAATGGGCTGTGGAACATTGGCTGTATTTGTACTTTCCAATAAAAATTTAAAGTTGAAAAAAAAAAAAAAATTTTTTTATATTGCATTGAGTAATGGAAACCCAGGACAGTGTTGGTGCTAGCTAGATATAAACACTCCAGACATGTACCAATCTTTAAACCCTTGGGTATTTAATGTTGGTACAGATAAGAAGCATGGCTTACTCCAACCCGTTTACCCTGTGGTCAAAATATTAGTACAGCTCAACCCCGTTATAGCGCAATCTGCTATAGCGCGAATCCGCTTTTAATGCTGTCTGAGCGTGGCTCCCGATTTAAAAACATCTCCAAGGTTTTATTTTTATATAATATTCAATGCATTATTGCTAACAGACACACGCTGATACACATATATACACACACCCCTACACCATGCGGGAATTGAACCCATGATCTTTCATATGCTGGTGCAATTCTCTAGCTGCTACACCACAGTATTGGTGTGATGAATCTGACTCTATAAACAAACGTAACATCTACTGCACAGTGCAGTCCATGGGTGATCAGGGTTCAATTCCCGCATGTGTATTATATAAAATGTATTCACTGTTGGGCTGTCATTGATCAGAGAAGGGTCATGTGACCCTCCTGCGCTCAAAAGTCAGTCAAATTGAAAGCTTGGGAGAGCGTATGTAAGCACCTCGGAGCCTGATGAAGTGGAGAGAGCTGCAGATGCCGGGTAAGTCCTCGCAGAACCGTTCTTCCTGATTGCGCCGACCATTTCGCGATCCTGGTTATAACGTGCTCATTATGTGGACCAAGAGCACCGCGTTATAACGGGATTCAGCTGTATTAAGGGTTTCATATTTTTTTTTTTCATTTACAAACCTACTTTACATCCCTATCATTAAAAAATATATATATATATATATATATACACACACACACACACACACACACACACACACACACACACACACACACACACACACACACACACAGTTAGGTCCGGAAATAATTGGACACTGACAGAATTTTCATAATTTTGGCTCTGTACGCCACCACAATGGATTTGAAATGAAACAACTGAGATGCAATAGAAGTGTAGACTTTCAGCTTTAATTCAAGGGGTTGAACAAAAATATCGTATGAAACGTTTAGGAATTGCAACCATTTTCATACACAGTCCCCTTATTTCAGGGGCTCAAATGTAATTGGACAAATTAACACAATCATAAATAAAATGTTAATTTTTAATACTTTGTCGAGAATCCTTTGCAGGCAATGACTGAAGTCTGGAACGCATGGACATCACCAAACGCTGGGTTTCCTCCTTTGTGATGCTTTGCCAGGCCTTTACTGCAGCTGTCTTCAGTTGTTGTTTGTTCGTGAGTCTTTCTGCATTAAGTTTTGTCTTCAGCAAGTGAAATGCATGCTCGATCGGGTTGAGATCAGGTGATTGACTCGGCCATTGCAGAATATTTCACTTCTTTGCCTTAAAAACATCCTGGGTTTCTTTCGCAGTATGTTTTGGGTCATTGTCCATCTGTAAAGTGAAGCGCCGTCCAATCAACTTCACTGAATTTGGCTGAATCTGAGCAGACAATATATCCCTATACACTTCAGAATTCATCCGGCTGCTTCTGTCTTCGTTCACATCATCAAAAACCACTAGTGACCCAGTGCCATTGTAAACCATGCATGCCCATGCCATCACTGCCTCCACCGTGTTTTTCAGATGATGTGGTACACAGCAACTCTCTTTTTTAGATGTCCTCATTACACAGACTAATGGGGAGTTACATACTGATCTTTTTAGAAAGGATACATACAGAAATGCCATTTTAAGGGCAGATAACCATCATCCTCCTTCTCTTATTGATGCATTACCTTTTTCACAGAAAGTCCGGGTCTGCAAAATCACGAGCAGGAAGGATAATATTGAACCAGCTATTGGAGAACTACGTAGTAGATTCCTGGCTAGGGGATATCCTCCTGCTGTGTTAGACCGGGCACTGGATAAAGAGGTAAGTGCTACCAAAAATAAGAAGGAGGACAGGCTTGTATTTACCACTACGTACAGTCATAAGCGAAGCAGAGGAAAAGACCTCCCAGCCCGACGCTACAAGCCTGGTAGACAGCGTGTATCACGCGCAGGCTGTATTAACCCCCAGCACATCGGAGACCAACCATGTAGGAATAAGCACTGTAGCTGTGATGAATCCTTGATCACATTGAACGGGAAAACACTGGACACGATGGGCCCTTGGTCCCTCTAAGGATTCATTTTGCTGGGGGTTAATACAGCATGCGCGTGATACACGCTATCTACCAGGATTGTAACATTGGGCTGGGAGGTCTTTTCCTCTGCTTCGCATATTGCTGGTTTGGCCACGGCTGCTCAGCCTGGAATTAAGACTTTCATTATTGACATTATAAGAAGAGGCTTATACCCCGTGAATATGTATGTAATCACTTAATTGGTGATTTGAGAACTGGAGTGCTATCGTTATTTTTTTTTCTAACCATTTATTTATTTATTTTTTGTGGCATCTATTTATTCACATTTTTTCTTTCTGTGGAACATTTTTTTTTATTTCTCTGGAGTGAGTATTCGTGCTATTCCTATCCTGTGTGTTTTTTATTATGGAAGATTATGTAGAAGTGGAGGATGAGGAAGGGGTTACTGATACCTATGCCTTTAACTGTGGAGACACTCACCGTCAGAGGAGGGCAGAGTCAGTTTTTGATGAAGGTGCTAATTTCATCTGTGAAGAGCCTGCTGACTTAATTACCCACTTCCTTACATTGGAAAAACTGTTATCACAGGACATTAGGTATTGGTGGGACATTACCACTCTTGAGAACTATGCTAGAGTTAAAAGGATTCCGTGAGGCTTACGCTTGAAAAAGGTACCGTCCTTTGGCTTTATTAATAAAGATTTTGAGAATGACTGGAAAGCCATATTAGATCATTGCTCATTTAAGCTAATCAAATTGATCATTAAGTATAAGCTAAATTAAAAAAAAGAAAGTGAGAGCCAATGTGAAAGTCCTACAGGATAAATTGAAAGGTTGCAGAAAAATGGAGAATTTTATTAAATATGACCAAACACTTTTAAGCAACGTGGGTGCTATGGAAAAGTCTCTAATGATTAAGAAACAACAAAAGTTTGATAGGGACAAGATAGACTATGAGAAGCAGCAAGTTTATATATGGCAACGCTACACTACAAACGCACAAAAGCCACAACCAAAATCTGGTTCTAAATATCAGAATAATAAAAAACAAGGTGACTCCAAGAACCCGAATAAATCCATCCTAAAACGCCATGGAAATGCTTCCAGTTTTGAGTCAGATGGTTCTGACTATGAGAGTCGTTCACTAGGCGTTTCCTTTTGTGATGATGATGATAATTGGCGAGTTAGATCTACCTCCCCTGAAACCGACTCTTCACAAAAATCTGTTATGATGCCCTCTCGGAAAGAAGATAAACCTTCATACTCCTTGTTTCAAAAGGAGTCAAAAAACGAAAGAGGACAAGGAGATCATCAAAGAAGAGAAGGGGGGAGGGGGATCCGGGGGATCGAGCAAAAGAAAGAAATATGCATAGGAGAAGTTGTGGATAATGTTATCAACATTTCACATAAGACTCTTACAGATGACCAGATTGCGGTTCTAAATAGAGGTTTAAATTTTGCCCCATACCAAGATTTTAATTTATTCAATACCATCATTGATCTCCAAAAATTAATTCGCAAATTGTCTCTTAAAAAATATTTTAATAGAAAAAAGGGACAACAGAGGTTCCACTATATTCCACTGATAGAGGTCTAGCTGAGAATGTTGATGGTATTGATGTTTCAATGGAGAATTTGGATTTGCATTCATTTCGTGAACAATGTGCTTTATCAGATCTTAGAGATCTTTATGATGAACAAAATCAGGATTTGGAGCCTGAGATCCCTTCCTCATTCAGCTTCTTTGGGCAATTACACTTAGGTCTTAAGAAGAAATCAACCTTTTGCCCTCATATTTTTAACAATCATAATATTAAGACCTTTGAGAAGCTGGTTGAGAGGGATCTCAGGTTATTGGCTAGGGGTATTGTACCCCGGGGGGTTCCCTCTTTAAATAAAACGAATCTGTCAGATATTGACTTCCAGGAGATGATTGCCCTCAGGGAAGATAGGTCTATTACAATCAAAAAGGCTGATAAGGGAGGGGCCATTGTGGTGCCCTCTTCTTCAGATTATCAGGCAGAGGCACTTAGATTACTTGAGGATGTTGAATCTTATACAAAATTGACATGATCCCACATGTGAGTTTTTACACCTTTTGAAAGAGATTCTTGAAGAAGGAAAGGCCCTATTTGTACTTAACACAAAGGAATATGAGTTTCTCTACAATGCCTCACCTATTGTGCCCATCTTCCACCATCTCCCAAAGATCCATAAGTCACTTGTCCGCCCTCCTGGGCGGCCCATTGTGGCCAGTATTGGATCTTTGGGAGATGGGTTATCACGCGTACATTGATGGTTTTTTACAGCCACTGGTAAAAAATCTGCCTTCTTTTCTGAGAGATTCTATGGATCTTTTATCCGCTATAAAAAATGTTATGATAGAAAAAATTAAACTAAACATATACTAAGCGCTTAACCTATTAGCCTAACTTAACAATACACGATAATGATGGATAAGTGCTCTAAATGTTGGAATTCCCTTACAAAGATACAACAATAAACTAGTGAATTCTACAGACTAATATAACAAACTGAGAAGACGGCTGCCTAAGGATTGAAAAACCACAAACCTATCCACAAGGTAAGTACAACAATAGCTTAAAAACAAAAATAAAACAAACAATGAAAGAAAACAGAAATAGTCCTTGGCGCACTATCTGGTATATAAACCTGCAGAAAAATGAAGTCCAAAGATCTTGGTAGTGAGGATTGTTGGTCCGGAATCCAATCGTACTCAAAGTCCTCTGAGGTGGTGGAATCAGATTTGTGCGAATGATGCTTTAATGCATGCCAGACCAATATGATTGGGTTCAAAGCAGGATCTTAATGAATGTTGCAGATGTGTTTTGGGGTCAATGTCTTGGAAGGACTGGTGACCACTCCAGATGTGAAGTATTCAGAAATGTTACGTTCTTCCCTCTGAGCAATAATGACCTTCTGTATGTAGACTCTCTAATATGAGGAAAAAGCCTTAATGGACTGGTCATGCACAGCTGCATCTAAAGACTTAGTAAACAATTATTTGGAAGTCTGACTCCTCCTCCCTGTCAGACTTCCAAATAATTGTTTACTAAGTCTTTAGATGCAGCTGTGCATGACCAGTCCATTAAGGCTTTTTCCTCATATTAGAGAGTCTACATACAGAAGGTCATTATTGCTCAGAGGGAAGAACGTAACATTTCTGAATACTTCACATCTGGAGTGGTCACCAGTCCTTCCAAGACATTGACCCCAAAACACATCTGCAACATTCATTAAGATCCAGCTTTGAACCCAATCATATTGGTCTGGCATGCATTAAAGCATCATTCGCACAAATCTGATTCCACCACCTCAGAGGACTTTGAGTACGATTGGATTCCGGACCAACAATCCTCACTACCAAGATCTTTGGACTTCATTTTTCTGTCAGGTTTATATACCAGATAGTGCGCCAAGGACTATTTCTGTTTTCTTTCGTTATTTATTTTATTTTTGTTTTTAAGATATAAAAAATGTTAGTTGGAAAAAGACTTTTAGATGGGTGACATTGGACGTGATGTCACTTTACTCAATCATAGATCACGAGCAAGGGATTCGAGCAGTGGAATTTTTTCTTGATGCTTCTACATTGTCCATTTCATTACGTGCCTTTCTTTTGGATTCTATTATGTTTCTGCTCACCCATAATTATTTTTCTTTTGATGCACAATTTTATCTTCAGACACGGGGTACTGCTATGGGGACGTCATTTGCCCCCTCTTATGCTAATTTGTTTGTGGGTCTTTGGGAATCCACACACATTTTCGGTGCTGATAATTCTTTTCGTCATCAGATTATTTTCTATAAACGGTATATTGACGATTTGATTATGATTTGGGATGGGGATTTATTATCACTGCATGCCTTTATTCATACACTTAATACTAATTCTTTAAATCTTAAATTTACTTATGAAGAACACATGAATCACATCAATTATTTAGACATTACTTTATTTATTGACACGACAGGCACTATTCAAACGGACATTTTTAGAAAGCCTCATTCACGTAATACTTTATTGGAAGCAGACAGCAGTCATTCTAAATCATTCATTCGAAGTATACCCAAGGCTGAATTCCTTCGACTAAGACGGCTTTGTTCAAATGACGATTTATTTGAGCATCAAGCAGAGGAATTAAAAACTCGATTTGCTCAAAGAAAATATAATCACACTGATATTGAAGCAGCATACACTACCGACACACTTTATTGAAGTGTGGTCGGTACCGCAAGCCGGGAAATCTCCCGGCTTGCTAGTGGCCGCCCCTCGGCGTGCCGCGTGTCATAGACGCGCGGTCACGCGTCATCGGGAGCGTGCGCCCGCTGCACGCGTGTCCAGGGGCTCCCCGAGGGAGCCCTGGTGTCCCGCGATCGCGGGACAGCGGCAGGGGGTTCCGGGGGACCCGGCGGACCCGGCAGCGGTAGGGAGAGCGCCCCGATCGGAGGGCGCTCTTCCGCTGCTTCGGCGTGCGCCCGTCACACTCGGGCGCGCGCCAGGCTACTGCTGCGGCACAAAACGGGCAAATGCTCGAATAAACTGTGCCGCAGCAGTATCTGTGTGTCAAATCTACAAACAGGATCGATTTGTTATCGAACTCGTCTGTGAAGTTCAAGAAGAAACATGAATTGGATCGAGTGACGTCTGCTCTATTTGTCACCCAGTTTAGTCGCCAGGCTGAACAGATTCGTTCTATCATTTATAAACATTGGGGGACCCTCACTCTTGATAAGGACCTACATAGTTCAGTTAACCAGGGTCCAGCCATTACTTTTAGGAAATCCAAATCCTTATCTGACTATCTTTCTCCAAGATTGTTTGACTCTAAGAAGTCTAACAAATCTGTTTAAAATAAAAGGTTTTTTTAAATGTGGAAAATGTTGCGTTTGCTGCTATGCGAAACCAATTAAGTCTATTAAGACTATTTATTCTAAAAAGAACTATAGGATCCCATCCTTTATTAATTGTGACTCACAATTTGTCATATACTTTCTTACCTGTGGCTGTGGCCAAGGGTACGTGGGCTGCACTATACGCCCTGTTAAAAACAGAATCATGGAGCATATACGTTCCATTAAAAGAAAAGATTTCATGTTACCAGTTTCAAAACATTTTACTGACTGTCCTTCAGGAGGTCTATCAAATGTTCATTTTTCTGCTGTAGAACTGGTGCCCATGCCCATGAGAGGGGGTGATAGATTAAAGCTCCTCAACCAGCGGGAGATGTTTTGGATCCATTCTTTGGATACATTATCCCCTGCAGGAATTAATACAGAATGGGATCTAGAAAAGGTGAAGGGAAACACAAAATGGATGTGCCCCCTAAAAGAATTCACTTAAATGCACACCATAACAGTGTAAAAATTAACTTTTAATAAATTTACTTAAAACATATATTACCAAAGTAATGTGTAATGTGAATTAAAAATATATTAAATCAACGCTATCAGGCAACCTTGTCGTCAGTTATAAGTTCATACTATCCCATTTAACCACTTAATAATGGTGGGATATGGAGGACACAGATTGCTAGGAGTCAGGGTGTTAACCCCTCTGGAGCAACGGTGAGACCCAATAATGGAAGTGTATAGATGTACACAAGTGAGTGGCCAATGGGTTAAATGTCCAGCTACCTTGCTAGATCAGCCAGCACTGCGCACTATAATGGAGACTTTAGTGTGTTAAAATAAGAGTGCTAGAGTGATAAAGCTGGCAAATGCAGTGATAATGGTAGTACATACACTGCTTGTCCGGGATGGGAAGGGAGCGAAGATAGCAGGGATACACCATGAAAAATAAAAAATAAATGCATACAATAGTGTAATAAGTTCTTTTCAATCTGGATAAAACATGTATGTCTTGGCTCTATAGCAATGCCTACTTACAGCAGGTCAAAAGGTAAAAAGCATTGATCTACACAGCAGGTAGAAAGGTGTCAGGATCTTCAGGAACAACAGCCCAGGTTTACAGCATAAGAAATCAGCACCTCAGCTCAGACGTCAGTAGATGTGAGTGGATCAGAGACATGCAAAAGAAAGGCAGACCATAGTGTCGATCGTGCATAAAATTTATATAAACAAACAACAAATTTTAGGAATTGTACTCACATTGTGTACATAATCATAGTTCACATAAGGCTTTACTTGAGGCAAATGGAGTGCTGGTTCAGTGTGCAGCAGCTCACCGGGGATCTTCTCCTTAGACTCACAACAGACCGGGTGGGAGATGGCGTCTGACGTCACATCCGCTGTTGGGGTGACGGCATCCGGTCTTGGAGGCAAACGGTGGGGGAACTCAGCAACTCTGAAGCCTTCAGTAGAAAGAGCAGCTGCA
Source organism: Ascaphus truei (assembly GCF_040206685.1). Taxonomy (NCBI): domain Eukaryota; kingdom Metazoa; phylum Chordata; class Amphibia; order Anura; family Ascaphidae; genus Ascaphus; species Ascaphus truei. The sequence goes on from NW_027455386.1 coordinate 24,268, forward strand.
GCAATGAAAGTGGCTCTACGCGTTTCGTCGTACTAGACAACTTCCTCAGGAGCATTCATTGAGGAGAAGATCCCCGGTGAGCTGCTCCACACTGAACCAGCACTCCATTTGCCTCAAGTAAAGCCTTATGTGAACTATGATTATGTACACAATGTGAGTACAATTCCTAAAATTTGTTGTTTGTTTATATAAATTTTATGCACGATCGACACTATGGTCTGCCTTTCTTTTGCATGTCTCTGATCCACTCACATCTACTGACGTCTGAGCTGAGGTGCTGATTTCTTATGCTGTAAACCTGGGCTGTTGTTCCTGAAGATCCTGACACCTTTCTACCTGCTGTGTAGATCAATGCTTTTTACCTTTTGACCTGCTGTAAGTAGGCATTGCTATAGAGCCAAGACATACATGTTTTATCCAGATTGAAAAGAACTTATTACACTATTGTATGCATTTATTTTTTATTTTTCATGGTGTATCCCTGCTATCTTCGCTCCCTTCCCATCCCGGACAAGCTACTATTGAAAGGAATCTGTACACATTCCTGGAAGGTTGAGAATTTGATCAGTGATCACCTTGACACATTTTATTTTGAATTTTAATTTTGTGCACTTTTTTATCACAGATTGGGTGTGGTTAGCGCCGGTAACAAATCACTTTAAGTTCACTTAGTACATACACTGCAGCATAGACCTGCCAGACACGGCAGTGCTGTGCAAGGAAAGCAGGCACACTCACTATAAAATTAAAGGATTAAATAAATAACTAACTAATGGGATCAACACAGTTAGAGCCAGGAGACTGCTGACACTACATTAAAACAGCTCCAAGTAGGAGACTGACAACATTGCGCGTCCAACGCGCGTTTCCCTCCAGCAAAGGAGCTTCTTCAGGGACAAATTTTAAATCTAAAACATTTTTCATGAACATTTTGTATGAGTATTCTTGCTATGCTTCCGTCTCACGATGATAATAATGATTGTCTGTTTATTAAGTTATTTATTATTGTCATTTTTTTCTGCTTTCTAGTGATCAAATAAGATATATATTTATTAATGAATTCAATTGTCCTACATTTTCTTTTGGCATCTATTCTTCTTTATTATTTATTATTTGTTTTCCTTTTTCTAACTATATATTTACTTTTTTCTAGAATAATATTGTGTTTTACATATGTCCTTTAAACCATATCTATTGTGTCTAGGAGTTTGATGATATACCATTCATATGCCATCTTATGATATTAAAATTAACAAATCAATGGGTTAAATATACATTGAATATTCACTATAGATTTGGACATGTGTATGTTTATGTTTCCACAGTTGATATATATGTGTTATTGATATTTCTTTTGTATGTGATTGGTCTTTTTTATTAATTTTTTACCTGTTTATTCCCTCTATGTGGATCTCTTCCCTCTGAGCATTACGCCCCTTTCCTGTGTTTCATTTCACAGGGAATTTGTGTCCTGGGGGTTTGTGTTTACCTGGACACAGGTGGGCGGTGCTTTTGAGGGTGTAAACCATATAAGAGTTTGATTAAGACCAGTGAAACTACTCTTTGATAAAGCGCACCATGCGAGAGGTTTCTCTTTTTAATTAGTTATGTCCCAATAAATAATTTGTTATTTTTTCTATTAGCCTCCAGTTCTCGTTTTTTCATAGTTGTGATCCAAGTCTTTTCCTTCCTGCTTACTACGTACAGTCAAGCTGGTGGTTTTATTAAATCTACCAGTCTTAAACACTGGCATATTCTGCAAAATGATGATATATTATCTGAAAGTTGCTGTGTACCACCAATGGTGGCATTCAAAAGAGGGAGGAATCTGGCGGATAGCCTGATACATGCAGATAATGAGGGTAACTACAGAACTCCTCATTTTCTGGAGGGTGGCAGACCGGGTAACTTTAGATGCATGAGCTGCTCGGTCTGTAACAGTCTGACTACCGGTAGTCAATTCAGTCACCCCCCAAAGCGGGAGAATCATAAAAATTAAAAATAGACGCCCCACAGCGTGTGCTCCGCTGCTACAGAGACTGGAACAGTGAAAGACATTATTGCTTGGCACGGCGAATTGGCTGTACTGCTGTTCAGCTGAACTGGAGACCTCCTAAGTACTACCTTGAGGCTAAGGGCTGTACTAACAGCTAACCGATTGGAAGACCACCCAGGCCCTACCCCCGAGGCTGAGGGATTGAGAAGGAGAGAGCCACGACATCTCTATTGGCGTCCGTTGGTGCTTGGGTAACATTAACCCTGAAATGATTGTTTTTTCTATCTAAATGTACGCTTAATACTCACCTTTATTTTGTGGTTACTAATATAATTTTTAATGCACTATGAGCGTTGTGCGCTGTGTTTTTTTGTATTTCTGTTTGCTATTAGGGGGTATTTGAGCCATCCCTGGTGCCACAGCTGCAGACGTTCCATATACTCTACGTGTTTAAAGGTCACCTCTTTTTGTACATCACTATATTACCTCACTTTTATTGATTGTAGTAGCGCACTATATCTTTTCACATTTTCTCACTCCAGATAGGGAGACTTTCTTATTGAGACGTGAAGCATTCTGGATACATGCTTTAAATACCAGCAACGGTATGGGTCTTAATGAGCAACAGAATTTAAAATGCTTCCTTAATAGAAGGTAATTTTTTGTCTTTCTACAGGCATATTTGATCTTGCACCATCCATGGACTCTGCACTTACTGCACCGACACACTTTATTCGAGCAAATGCCCAGTATGTACCTGGCAGATACCTGGAATGCACCGCTCCTCACCTCTGACAAGCCCCGTTGCGTTTGCCTTCCCAGCCTGGGTTCATGCCTGGCTGACGGGCGGCTGATCTGTTAAATGATAATGATTAGGATTTAATAGGCTGCAATGCTTAGCGTGTCTACCAGATGGCATAAATTCATGAATTGTAATGCAGTATATATAAATATACTGTGCAGTATTGCAGCCAGCAGGAATAAAATGCTTCAATCCCTGCCTGAAAAATACCTCAATGCACTCGGGCAGAAAACAGTCACAAACCTCAATACACCCGGGTATATCCGAATTCGTGGGACTAGCCGAGCTCGAATAAAGTGTGTCGCCAGTGTACCTATTGGGAAAATTATCCTTTTTGTGTGGTTTTTTTCCCTTCCCTCCCTCCCCCTCCACCCCCTGGCTGTGTGTACCCATTTCTGACTAGGTATACACACTAGTATATTCTAAATACTGATGTACTGCATATTCTTATGTGGCATTTCACGGTAACTTTGCAGGATTATACTGATGTCATCAGCAGTATACAGTCACATGTTTTTAATAGTATATTGCTGTATTAGTTTTGTGCACATATGCTTTATGAATATTTTGGTGTGTGGTTTATTTACACTTTCAGGGTGATTTATAGGAGTGTGTCACTCCTCCCTGCTCTGACACTGATCCCATGGCGACGGATACATCTTTGTCCAGCCCTGTGAGTACAGTCTTGATTGGTGCACACCCCCCCCTTCCCCCCGACGGGCGGGTCACGCTGACGTCATCATGGGGGAGTGTTCAGTCTGGGGAGAGGTGTGGCTGTGGCTGCATTCCTCCAAGACAGCTCTATGCTGTATTGCCAGGGATTTAGACCTAGACGTCTGACGTCTCTAGGGGGCGCCATATGGTAGCTCTGACATCACTAGGGGGCGCCATATGGTAGCTCTGACGTCACTAGGGGGCGTCAACATCCTGGTTATGTGGCAGAGCGGGGAGAGTATCAGGGGGGTGGTATATATTGTGACTGTTTTCTTGTGTTTGGTAGCCTTCACCTTGAGAAAGGCAGTATTAGACTGCCGAAACGTTGGACTTTATGGCATATTAAACCTCCTTTGAGTAAGACCGTGTGCCTGCTTCTTCTTCTTTGTCCGGCTACAGGAAGGGTCAGGAGACAGGGAGGACAGAGGCAGGAGAAACCCATCTGACTCCGGCCTTGCCTGTCCCTACGAATACAAACATACAACCCCTCACTGAATAACATAGCCCTAATCCCATGTAATAATCCTGGGTGTAAACAAAATAATGGTTTTATGAATATTGTAATGGTTTATTAGGGACCTAGGAGGTGGCTAGTGGGGCTGTTATGTGTATTTTTGTTTATTGTGGGTAGTGGGGGTGGATGAACGGGGTATTGGCCCCAAGGATGGGTGTTTAGGCCTACCGGGTGGGGGGGGGGGGTAGCGGGAGGGGTTAACCCCTTCATTACCTTAGCGGTATTAACCACGAAGTTAAAGAAGAGGTTAAGTCATCCTGCAACCCCCTGGCAAGGCCTAAACACCCACCCAGGGCCAAATACCACCTTCACCCACCCCCGCTACCCACAATAAGCCTGGCACGGGTGTATAACCCCTTCATTGCCTTGGCGGTAATGAAGTTGCCTGTAAATGCATTTTTTATGCATCGGATTCATGCCGGGGGTCTCTGGTGCTGATATTAATGGATATCAGCTCTGGGACACATGCATGTTATTTTCATCGCAGCTTCACCCCACCTTCTTGCCAACTTTTGTGGCGGGACAATTTGGAGAAGAAACAGCAATTTTAAAGTGGCGATCAGCCGCAATAAGCTGATCAGGGCTTATAGAATTGAGCGTGTTTGAAAAACTGGCGATCAGTGCTGAAAAGTGGCTTATCACCGCGCGTCTGCCGATTTTATTTATTTATTTATTTTCCGGCAAAAAAACCCCGGTTATTTTTGCTCTAATCGCCAGCTTCTCTGGGCTTTCTGAATCGCTGTAGGCTTTTTTGGCTATAAACTGGTGATAAGTGGCTTATCGCTGCTTACTGCATGAGGGCCTTAGGGAGGATTTGTTCCTGTAAAGTACACCTAGTTTGGCATAGGATTTGGATGTCAGGGTATCAATGTGCATCCCAAATGTTAAATGGGAGTTGAACTATATGCCCAGATATTTCAAACAAGTAACAGGGGCTAGGATGGTATTAGAGCTGGTTTTTATCTGAAGCTCTGTCATTGGCAGCTTTAGCAATTTAGCTCTGGTCCCAAATACCATTGTTACAGTCTTGTCAGTGTTTAAAATCAGTTTGTTTTGGGAAATCCAGTTTCAAGTCTCAAAAAATCAGATTGAAGTATGTGTTCAAGGTCAGAGAGGCGAGGGCTGCGTGCATATAGGATCAGATCCAAGGCCTCTCACAATAACCTGTTAGGAATATTATTTTCTCATCTATCCGACATAAGTATAAAATATACTCTACCAAGACCCCTAATACAGAGTTACCCACCTTATACGGGAGCAGCTGCCAGACGAGTACAGTAAATGTATCTTATTTCTTTTACCACTGGAGGGCAGCGTGGAGTTGCAAGGAGTGGCGCCCGTAAGGACGACGTGCCAGTTAGGCGGAAGGAGACGCGCGCACACACTTTTATGTGAAACGGATATTTTTGGGGAGGGATTTAGTAGTCTGAGTGAGAAAATTGATATTTTGTCACAATGGAAAAATGGAAAAATTAACCATTTAAATATGCACAGATTTTATCCCACGTTTGGAAATTAGGGATGTTGCCTAAAAGTCTGAGAATGCATTAAGTGCCACCCACGGGCTTTAATGAAGCAGCATTTGTGGGATAAAGGGAACAGCATCCTGTATAAAGGTATTTTGGGCTCGATATAAATAATTGAAGCCAAAAACTAATATTAAGTAAATTGAGAATGGAAAAATATTCAGCACAAACGTACAGAATGTGATATTCTGAGAGATCTTACAGATGTTATCAAATCCCACAATGAATATATAGAAAATGTCTGTATAGAACGAGTCAAACAAGAATATGCCAATAAAACGTTTAATTGGGAGATACAGGGGCCACAATTCAGGTCAGTTAGCTGGAAGAAGGGAAGCCGGTCAGCCAGAAGAGCAGGTCCTCCGGTCAGCCAGAAGAGCAGGTCAGCCGGTCAGCTCTGAGATCAGCATTACTTATATCCCCTAAACGTTGTCCCCTGCATGTAATGCGCAGAACAGCCTGCACTGCATATACTGTACATGACATACTTAACCCTTTCTTTTCGCTCGACTCTAATCTGAATGATTTGCTAATTGGTTTGTAATTAGAGAGATATTTGTAGCAGAATCCCATGTATGTTCTTTTTACCTTTTTAGATACCGTTTTGTGTAATAAAAGATATGAGATCAGAGGGGCTTCCTGTTTGCACTCGTGTTTTGGCAGAAGTGTATATGTGACCCTATAAATCTCCCTCACACCCGGCTTGGCAGCGTGACACTAGTGCAATGACCTGGGGAAGAATCACTGAGCTGTTAGCAATAGATACAACGGATAGAAAAGACACTACACATAGGTTGGATTAAAGAGAGTATTTTATTGAAATAATGAATCTCTTTGCTGGTAGGGGCCTGCAGCACATTGCAGAGCAATATAGTAACACGCAGAGCAATGCACTGCAGGCCCCTCCGGCAGCAAAGGAGTGAAGACCAATGCAGGGTGTATAAAGATCTCACTGATAATTCATGCACAAAGGGCAATTTGTTGCTGTGATCCAGAGGAAGGCGAAACATAACCCCTGCTGTGCAATGGGGGAAAAAAATTCCTTCCTGACCCCATTAAATGGCGATCGGAGGGTCCCTGGATCACTGCGCAGTGAGATCAGATGGAGCAGCACAGATCAGCGTTGTTATACACAGGGGCACACTCAGTATATAGAGATGTGGGTGATGGGGCCCTTGTGCCCCTGTGTATAACTCACCTGCTCCCCCATCCCCCTGCATATCTATCCCATTCACCCCTTTTCCTCCCGCATACCTCGCAGGGCCGGCCGGCCATTAGGCGGTCGCCTAGCGCGCAAAGGTCCTAGGGGCGCATTAATAATCATTATTATTTTTTTTCTTATTATTTCTAATTTATTTATCTTTTTTTTAAAATTATTATTCTTTTTTTTTATCCAGTATTTTGGCGCCCTTTTGTTTTTATTTTGCGTCGCGCTGGGGTGCGGTCGCACCCCCTGCAGTCCCGATAGCTACGCCACTGTTTATTTTATTATTTTATTTATCTTGTTATTTTTTATACAACTGGGGCACAAATTTTAAGTTTCGCCTCGGGCGCATGAAACCCGTGCTCCGGCCCTGCTCCTTGTTCTCTCTCACCCTCTCACGCCCAATATCCCTATCTCCCTCTAGTACCTGCCCCTCCCGCAGCCTTCCTGATCTTATCTGCCTCTCCTGCGGTCAAACCAACTTCTCAGGGCCCCTAGAATACCCCTGTATCTACGCCCTGGCTCCTCTGCTACCTGCTCCCGGCTTCTTCTCCGCCTAAAAAAGGTGAAGCAGCAGATCTGTCCGCACCTCTCGTATTCTCCTACCTGCTCCTGGGGTCTTCTCCTCCGCCTAAAAAAGGTGAAGCAGCAGATCCGGCCACACCTGTCGTATGCTCCTTGGTCATCGTACACCACGTCTGCCTCCTCGGCCGCCTTGTAGCCCACCTCATTGTTCCACTTGACGCCCGCTTTTTCGTATGCCTCGTCGTCCGCCTCGTAGCCCGCCTCGTCGTCTGGTGGCACAAAGGGCACCACCTTCGTGCGTGTCCTGACCTGCAGGAGACATGAAGTGTTTGTAACCAGGGACAGTGATACTCTGTATCGCAAGAGCTCCTGTGCCACTTATACCCCCTCCGCAATACCACGTTATACCGCCCTCCACAGGGCAAATACCCGTTATACCCACCTCCCCAGGCCCAGTACCCAGTTATACAACCCTCCCAAGGCCCAGTACCCTGTTATACACCCCTCCCAAGGCCCAGTACCCTGTTATACGCCCCTCCCCAGGCCCAGTACCCTGTTATACACCCCTCCCCAGGCCCAGTACCTGTTATACCCACCTCACCAGGCCCAGTACCCGTTATACCCACCTCACCAGGCCCAGTACCTGTTATACCCACCTCACCAGGCCCAGTACCCGTTATACCCACCTCACCAGGCCCAGTACCCATTATATACCCCTCCCCAGAAGGTCATATTTCTATTTATCAAAAATACATTGAGTTACCTCTGGTTTTCAGGCATGTCCTAGGGGAGTTATCACAGAGACACAGAAACGTCGCTGAGTTTGGTGAGTAACTCCCTTAACCTCTCAGCAGTTGAATTCCCCATTAGGCGCTTAACACGTTAAAAACAAGCGTTGCTATTTCTCTGCATGAAGTTGCAGGTAATTGGAAGAGTTACACAGTGACGGCTATTTCATCACTCACCTTCTTCTCCCGAAACGGTCTTTTCTGTCTTATTTCCGGCTTCACATCGGATATCCATATCCATTCTTGGCCTCTGATCTGTATGCAAGACAATGCTTTAAGACAGGGTTGCGCAACCTTTTTCCCTGCTCCCCCCTCCCCCCTCCCCACCTTGTCTCCGACGTTCTGATGTAACGACGTCATGTGATATCACGTTGCTATGGCAATGCCACATCATGTGACGCCACGTTGCTGTCGCCAGAAGCCGCCGGAGACAAGGAAAGGGAACTTACAGAGGACTTGCGCGCGATTTCCGGCATTTAATTTAAATGCTGTGGGGAAGAGCGAGGGGCCACTGTAAGCGCCGAGCCCCTCCTCCCAAGAAAATGTCGCGCCCCTCGATTTGCACACCCCTGCTTTAAGAGATATTCTGGGACCCTCCAACTCCTCCATCGGACCCTTCCTCATACTCATATTGACTGACCTTGCAGTGCTCTGCCCTGACTTGCACTGACCTGCTATGATGCCTCTCAAAATACCATGCTAACTCATTCTGAACATACATGTGTCCTTTCTACATGTTACTCAGCTTGTATGGGCCACAGACAGCTTTCCCGGGGTCCAGGACTAGTTTCCACCGGGGACCCTCACCCATGGGTCGGCGACCTTGCGAGAACCCACCCCCCCCCCAACCTGTTTTCTCTTGCACTGCCATAGACTACAACATTTCGGCCTGCTGGTCTTTTTCAGGTAAAGTGGCTAAACCCACTAAATCCAGCAAAGAAAGGCCAGCAGCCAAAACATTGTAGTCTGTGGCACAATAAATTATCTTTTTTTATTCAAATCTGTGTGCCCTTTTCCATCAATCTTATTGTATACATTGGACGAAATGCCGGTCTTCCCTGAGACTAAGGGGCACTGGTAAAAGTATCACTAATTGTTTTTTTTGGTATGCAGCAAATCCCCATCATTTTTGCGTTCTCTTGCTCTGCCCCAATCTGACACACCACCTTGCTCTCTCACCCCCCTCTTACACTCCCCCATCACCCTTTCCTTCCCCAAAGGTTGTCCTTTAATCAGATCTTACCCAAATTGTCTCCATCTCCCTTGGAAATGTTCTGTCTTTAAGCTGTGTGGCTCCTCTTGATCCGAACTTTCTTAGCTGACCCCTTTAGGTTTCGGCTCCGAGGGTCTAAAAAATAAGCGACTCCGAAAAGATGTGAAATATGCACAAGGGTCCTAAAATATTTATCTAATGGGGCTCTGAGGGGGAGACTTAAATACTAGTTAATATAATCTATTTAACTAACAAATATGATCTATTAAACTAAGAAATATAATGTATCAAACTAAATAAATATCTATTAAACTAATAAATAGAATCTATTGTACTAAGAAATATAATCTATTCAACTAAATAAATATAATCTATTTAAAAACAATACAATAAAAAGCTGGAGAAATGATACGTTAACCAAGCCACAGATGTGATGCCAATGAGCGTTGAACTCCTTGCAGATCCACCGTCAGCTGGTTGTGGCAGAAAGTGGTGACATGCGGTAGAACAGAGTGGTTGAGCTGTAACCACGGCAGTCAGGTCAGAAATCAACACAATATTTTTTGAAATTTAGAATGAGAATGTTCAATATGTCACATTCTGGGCTCAGACCCTGAGCCCTGTCACATGTTAGCAGCTTGTGATAATAGAAGATATCCATATACTGGGATGTGATAAGAGACATGAAGGTCATTTTATACTGGGTCCCATAACCTGCTTTATATGAAGTATCATTTTACACTAATTAGTAGAGATGCTACATTTTGAAAAATAGCGCTTTTGGCGACATTGTTCATTTTCTCTACAAATGATAAATGAAAAAGTTGGATAAAACGTTATATGTGTGTGTGCGCGTGCAATATATATATATATATACACATATACATACATACACATATAGTATGTTTATATATATATATATCATACTATATGTATATATATTGTCTGTTTTATACACACATACACGTGTGTGTATATGTATGTGTGTGTGTGTGTGTATATATGTGTGTGCGTGTGTATATATATGGTATAACCCAGAGGTGCGCAAAGTGGAGGGCGGGAGATTTTTCGGGGGGGGGGGGGGGAGGCGCACGGGCGGTTGCAGAGGCCCCGCGCACTTCCTCGAGGCATTAAAATTAAATGCCGGGGGATCGCGTGAGGCCTCTGCAATGCTATTACTTACCTTGACTCTGCCGGCGTCACTCGTGTCCATGGCAACGCGGTGTTAAATTACGCCGCGGGGTCATGTGACGTCACCCTCGTCAAATGCCGCTGCCGGTCACGTGACGCCGCATCAAGGTAAAGGAGGGGGTGGGGGCGCGAGCTCCCCTGGTATAACCAATAAATAATATAGCTGATATAGCAATTTGGTTGTGGCTAGAGAAAGATTATAGTGGCAGTGAGAATTAGTGGCCAGAATTAATAACTAAAAAGTAGCTGTAATAAAATAATAATAAACACTATGCCTAAACACAATAACAGTCCAGAAACTTAGCTCTAATAGCTATGTTATAACTCAATCATAAAAGGATCCAATTCGGGCATCCTCTGGAGTCCTGGCAGCTCTCTTCGGGGAAACAACCACCTCCTCGATAGATACCTAAACAAAAAAAAAGAAGAGAAAGCGCCCGCTCCATGTGTAAATTCGGTTTAACAATTTCATTTCCTGGACAAGATAAAAATAACAAACTCACAAACATCCGTTTGGTAAAAGCGTTGTATGAGACAGGCTCGTGCTCCGTGGTAATCCGGTGGTCAATCCGGTGGTCAATCCGCAGCTCCAGACTTTGGACGATGACCGGGAAACTCGATAGGCTGCGCCCCTTGCAGTGTGGTCCTCCGGCAATCTGTAGTATGCAGTTGTGATTCCACTCTGTAATTCCGGTGTCTCGCCTTGTTCGCGTACCAACTTCCCTTCCGGCGTCAAGACGGATAGTGTGGCAATAGCAACGAGAAGAATGTACCTACGTGTTTCTTCAGCACACGGCTGATTTCATCAGAGGATAATGCTACAACTCAGTCGTAATGGTTTTATAGTCCTACAGTCCAATTGGTAATGGCATAATAGATCACATATGTTACTGATTTTAGATAATAATAGATTCTTGTATGACACACACACACGAACACATATATATATATATATATATATATATATATATATATATGTATATACATACACACATACATATATTTACACACACACATATATATATATATATATATATATATATATATATATAAAACCAGGTGTCCCACCAAGGAGACAAAAAACAGCACTCAAGGTATATGTGTAGAGGTATAAGTACCGTGTTAGCCGAGCTTCAATAATCATAAAATAATAAAAAAATAATATCATCTATTTATTTTTTGATTTTATATATATATATATATATATATATATATATATATATATATATATATATATATATATATATATATATATATATATATATATATATATATATATATATATATATATATATATATATATATATAACAGCAGGCACTTCAAAGGCTCCAAAGAAATAAGTGCTTGTTCAACAAAAATTACAGGAAACCAGGTGTCCCACCAAGGAGACAAAAAAACAGCACTCAAGGTATATTGCAAAAGTGTATTTGAAAAAAAGCAGGCACATATAAATCCAACGTTTCGGTCCTGTATAGGGCCTTCCTCACGCCCCTGAGGAAGGTCCTATACAGGACCGAAACGTTGGATTTATATGTGCCTGCTTTTTTTCAAATACACTTTTGCAATATACCTTGAGTGCTGTTTTTTGTCTCCTTGGTGGGACACCTGGTTTCATATATATATATATACTAGCTGAGAGACCCGGCGTTGCCCGGGATGTAAATGCGTAATAGGTAGTATTATTTATAACTCGTGGAACAATAGGTGAGTATTTGTTGTAAAGGTTTCGGGGGGGGGGGAGAAAGGGGAGCGGGGGGGGGAGAAAGGGGAGCGGGGGGGGGGGAGAAAGGGGAGCGGGGGGGGGGAGAAAGGGGAGCGGGGGGGGGAGAAAGGGGAGCGGGGGGGGGGGAGAAGGGGGGAGCGGGGGGGGGAGAAAGGGGAGCGGGGGGGGGGAGAAAGGGGAGCGGGGGGGGGAGAAAGGGGAGCGGGGGGGGGAGAAAGGGGAGCGGGGGGGGAGAAAGGGGAGCGGGGGGGGAGAAAGGGGAGCGGGGGGGGGGGAGAAAGGGGGAGCGGGGGGGGGGAGAAAGGGGAGCGGGGGGGGGGGAGAAAGGGGAGCGGGGGGGGGGGAGAAAGGGGAGCGGGGGGGGGAGAAAGGGGAGCGGGGGGGGGAGAAAGGGGAGCGGGGGGGGGAGAAAGGGGAGCGGGGGGGAGAAAGGGAGCGGGGGGGGAGAAAGGGGAGCGGGGGGGGAGAAAGGGGAGCGGGGGGGGGAGAAAGGGGAGCGGGGGGGGAGAAAGGGGAGCGGGGGGGGAGAAAGGGGAGCGGGGGGGGAGAAAGGGGAGCGGGGGGGAGAAAGGGGAGCGGGGGGGGAGAAAGGGGAGCGGGGGGGGAGAAAGGGGAGCGGGGGGGGAGAAAGGGGAGCGGGGGGGGAGAAAGGGGAGCGGGGGGGGAGAAAGGGGAGCGGGGGGGGAGAAAGGGGAGCGGGGGGGGAGAAAGGGGAGCCGGGGGGTGAAAGGGGAGCGGGGGGGGAGAAAGGGGAGCGGGGGGGGGGGGAGAAAGGGGAGCGGGGGGGGGGAGAAAGGGGAGCGGGGGGGGGGAGAAAGGGGAGCGGGGGGGGAGAAAGGGGAGCGGGGGGGGGGAGAAAGGGGAGCGGGGGGGGGGGAGAAAGGGGAGCGGGGGGGGGGGAGAAAGGGGAGCGGGGGGGGGGAGAAAGGGGAGCGGGGGGGGGGGAGAAAGGGGAGCGGGGGGGGGGAGAAAGGGGAGCGGGGGGGGGGAGAAAGGGGAGCGGGGGGGGGGAGAAAGGGGGGGGGGAAGGGGAGGGGGAAAGGGGAGTGGGGGGGGGTGGAGAGCGGTGGGCATATGTATTGTCATAATTTATGTATGTATCATTTCCCCCCCCCCGTTCCCCGTGACTCCCCCCCCCCCCCGTTCCCTGTGACTCGCGCTCCCCCCCCCCCCCGGCGGCCGCTTGGTCACCCGATGTGCCGTCCTGCTGAGTGAGGCGTGCAGGCGGCTGCAGGAAGCGCCCTGTGTGGGCCTAAGACTCACGCTCCCCCCCCCCCCCCCCCGGCGCCCCGCTCGATGTGGCGTCTGGCTGAGCGGCGGTAGGAAGCGCCCTGTGTGGGCCTGAGGCTGAGGCGGGACGCGCAGTGGGCCTGAGGCTGAGGCGGGACGCGCAGTGGGCCTGAGGCTGAGGCGGGACGCGCAGTGGGCCTGAGGCTGAGGCGGGACGCGCAGTGGGCCTGAGGCTGAGGCGGGACGCACAGTGACTTACCTGAGCGGGTGGTAGCGCCGGGGAGGTAAGGGAGCGGCTGGGGGTAGGAGGGCCGCGCTT